>NW_021604622.1:16142389-16188117 GCF_004785775.1 Grammomys surdaster
TATATATATATATATATATATATATATATATATATCATCTATCTATGGGGAGTGTGTGTGAGTGTGTTGGTGTGTGTACCACACTGAAAGTTTAGAGGTCAGAAGACAACCGTTGGGAGTTGATTCTCTGATGATTTATAGAAATAGAATGTAATTTCTTCATTTTAAAAAAATATTCATTTAAGTACTTGAGATTAATCATTTTACCATCATACTAAGAAAAAAATCTGTTCTTATTTAAAACTTTTCTCCATATTTGAATTCCAGTACTAGAAGATCTGAGTGTTGTTATTCCCTGTCAATCTTACATATTGTTTCTTTTCATTCATGTGGAATGGTGCTGGCTACCGAAAGCCTTATTGAATAAATAGTTATTAATATTTAATAAACCAATATTGTAATATAAAATATCCAATAATATTCTAAAATTATAAATATTCTCATTTGGAATTTTATTATGAAAAATACTAAGCAAGCAGTCAGATTTTAATACATCTATTCATAGGAGTAAAATTCTTATATTTTATATTAGAATGAGTATCTTTAAGTTAGATTATTTCATTATGTGTTAAATATTTTTCATTCAATATACCTCCATTAACAAATTTAAAAATGAAAACCATATAGAACCGAATAGCTGTGGAGTAACTTCAGTTGTAAGAACATGCTACTTATATCTGTCTTTATTATAATAATAATTATTATTATTATATTTATTTACACTCTTGATTTTATCCTCTGCCCCCATCCACACTCTTACCGTTCACATCCCATTCCTCCAACCCACTCCCCTGTCACCCAGCCACCCCCATTCCATCTGACTTCAGACCAATCTGCTTATGAATATAAATGCAAAAATACTCAATAAAATTCTTGCAAACCGAATCCAAGAACACATCAAAACCATCATTCATCACAATCAAGTCAGCTTCATACGAGGGATGTAGGAATGGTTTAATATATGAAAATCCGTTAATGTAATCCTCTATATAAATAAACTCCAAGAAAAAAATCACAAGATCTCCTTTGATGCAGAAAAAGCATTTGACAAAATACCTGTCTCTCTCTCTCTCTCTCTCTCTCTCTCTCTCTCTCTCTCTCTCTCTCTCTCTCTCTCTCTCTCTTTCATTTTTTTCACTTTATATCTCACCTACTGCCTCCCTCTGGGTCACCTGCTTCCAAAATTCTTCCTCCCATTGCCCCTCCCCTTCTCCTCTGAGTGGGAAAGGACCCTTCTAGGTATCACTCCCCTGCCCCAACCCATGGAACATCATGTCTCTGCAAGGCTAGCATGTTTTCCCACTGAGACAAGTCAAGGTAGCCTAGGTAGAAGAACATATCCTGCCGGGCAGTGGGATCCCCTTTAACCCCAGCACTTTGGAGGCAGAGGCAGGCAGATTTCTGAGTTCGAGGCCAGCCTGGTCTACAGAGTGAGTCCCAGGACAGCCAGGGCCACACAGAAAAACTCTGTCTCGAAAAACAAAAAACAAACAAACAAACAAAAAATCCCATGGAGAGGCAACCTCTTTAAAGATAGCCCTTCCTCCAGTTGTTCAGGATCCACAGGAAGACCAAGATTCACAGAAGACCAAGATTCACATATGCTGCATATGAACAGGGAGTCCTAGGTCCAGACTGTGTATGTCCTTTGGTTTGTACTTCAGACTCTGAGACCCTGCAAGGGTCCAGGTTGGTCAACTCTGTTGGTCTTCCCTAGGGAGTTGCTATCCTCTTCAGAATCTGCAACCAATATGTCCCCATCCCCTTTATGCTTCCATAAGAGTCTCCAAGCTTCATCTACTGTTTGACTTGAGCGTCTGCATCTGTATGAGTCACCTGTTAGGTGGGGCCTCTCAGAGGACAACCATGCTAGACTGTATGCATAACAGTATCACCAATAGTGTCACGAATTGAATTGGTGCTTACCCATGGAACGAGTCTCTCAAGTCAAGCTGGCTATTGATTATTTCCCCAGTCTCTACTCCTTCCTGTGTCCTTGTGTTTCTTGTAGACAGAAACAATTTGGGGTCCAAGTTTTGTGGATTGGATGGCATTTCCATTGCTCTATTGGGATTCCTGCCTTGCTACAGGAGGTGGCCTGTTCAGGTTCCATATCCTCAATGCTGTGAGTCACAGATAATGTTCACCCCAATTGATTCTTGAGTGCCTCCATTTTTGCAAGTCTTTGTCACATCCTGGAGATGCCCCCCAACTCCCCACTCCAGTCAGTTGGAAATTTCCATTCATTCTCATGGCCATGTGGTCGTCCCTCCTATCCCTCTACACAGCTGATTCTGAACCCCTCCATTTCTCTCCCCATCTCCTCTCCCACAAAACTCCCTCCCTCCAGCTACCTTTTATGTCTATTTTATTCCCTCTTCTAAGTGAGATTCAAGCATCTTTGCTTGTGCCAGCCTTCTTGTTTACCTTCTTTGGGTCTGTGAAGTTTAGCATGGGTATCCTGTATTTTATGACTAAAATCCATGTATAAGTAAGTAAATATCATTCATGTACTTTTGGGACTGGGTTACCTCACTCAGGGTAATATTATCAAGTTCCATCAATTTGCCTGCAAAATGCATCATGTCTTTGATTTTAATAGCTGAATCATTTGATTATGTAGATGTGTCACATATTCTTTATCCATTCTTCAGTTGAGGTGCATCTAGATTGTTTCCAGTTCCTGGCTAATATGAGTAAAGCTGCTATGCACATAGTTGAGCAAATGTGTTTGTGGGATGGTAGAGCATCTTTTGGGTATATGCTCAGAAGTAGTTTAGCCAGATATCTGCATACACAAGTTATGAAATACTTCATATCAGCCATCCTTGCCACTCTTTATTATCATATGTCAGTGATATAATATTGTGATTCTTACTATGATGAAATTAATGATTTCCTATATGTTCAGGTTTTCTTGATTGTGTGCCTTTCAGTATGATGAGTATAACTCTGCCCTTGGATTTTCATCAAACTCTGCTCTATTATCACTCAAGCTGGACATTCTCTCGCTTTTCCCGGCAAAAAATAAATGAACAAATAAAAACATTTAAAACCACAATCGTGTTGAATGGATCTATCAGTAAAATTTCTACTCCTTTCTAGCTATCTTGTTATTTTCTGCTATGTAGTTAAAAACTGAGAGATGTGGACATATCAAAGAGTTATTTTAAATAACAATTTTTCTTTGAGCAATAAAATATAAAAGCAGATAACTTTGTTAATTTATTATTTACACACACACCATGTATAATATCAACTGAAACAGTATAACATTAAACAAATGATGAAATTATTAATGAATAGTGTACTTAGGGAAGTACAAAATTAGAATGAGCATTTACATATGTGCATTTCATTTTGCATAATATGCTTCTCATTTTTTCTTTACATTTCTATGTATGAAGATCTATAAAATGTACTCTGATATGGCAAATGAATTTAAAGTATTCAGAGAGTAGATTTTATTTTGGATTTTTGCTCATCTTCAAAATCCTGATGAGTCTAATTGATGTCAGACTATACAGCTAATTTCAGTGTATAAAGACTGAATTTACACAGAAGAGAACACAGACTGCCTTTTTATAGATACTACTATGAACTCTTTGTACAGAATATTGAAAGTATGCTCCTATGAAATTATTGAATATTTTCAGAATTGTTTTTCCTTGTTAGTAGAATCATATGACTGAAAATGCTGTTGTTTTTCTCCCTTTCAAAATTTACAGCGAAAACACAATATTGTCAGATGATCAAACTTATGCAAAACTACAGCATAACCAATGAAGCATATAAACTAAAAAAAAATATGAAAAAATAAAATAGCAAATACAGTACTGTGTGTTGGCAATAACATTAATATCAATGAAATATATGAAAATTAACTAATTTTTTATCAAATTTGATAAAAAACTTTTTGCTTTATTGAAAAATTGCCTTTATGTAAGGAAATTCATTCTCAAAGTATAAGAGTATGATTTAAAATAAAAAATAAGCTCTTGTTTTAAAATAATCTGACAGACTGCATATTCAAAGGCTTTTACAAAACACTGTGCATATTTTAAATACTTGGGAGAGTCAAGGTTATGAATAATGGCTGTAAAGGAACAGGTGAGCAGTCTGCTGGAACTAATTATCTTTAGAAATTGTTCTGAGCAGAAATTGGAATTTGATTACTCTCATTTTTCCTTTTTCTTTTCCTTATTGATATGACCTCTGTGATTTCTAGTGACATGTTTGAAATTTAGAAAGACACATTAGATTTAAGCTAAATTGAAGAAAAATGTAGCTGACTCTGGCTCCTCAATATTTGAAACAGGAATTTCTTTACTTTTGTGTAAGATATGTATTTTATTATTCTGAATTATTTTATGAAATAAAATAAATGAATTATTTCATTGAATTTAAGTCTCTCAACATTTGTTAAAAATGAAAATTACTTTGATGTATGCTCATTTGAATAAAATTAATGGATTCATAGTTTAATCTTTTCCCCTTTCCAATATTTTTCTCCGTTCCTAGGGTCTACTTTCCCATGTAGAGCAAAGATCTTTGCCTGTTTCTTAGTCTCCTCACAAGATGACTTCCTTACTTTTACTTTTTTTCCATGAAATCTTAGCTAGACATAATTGTCTCCTCATTTTTTGTTTTCTTGGTATCAGAAGTTAACTTTGCTGAGCCTTCTTTTATTTAATCTTTTTTTATTGGATATTTTATTTACATTTCAGATGTTCTCCCCTTTCCTCGTCCACCCACCCCCAGGAACCTCCTATCTCATCCTCTCTCCTCCTGCTTCTATGAGGAAGTGCCCCCACCCACCCACTCACTCCCACTTCCCCACCCATGAATTCTCCCACACTGGGGCATCCAGCCTTCACTGGAACAAGGACTTCCTCTTGCACCTATGCCCAACAATTGCTGATCCTTATTATGTCATGACTATATTTGGTCAGTCATATTAACAAAATAAATATTAGTATAATTTACAGGTATAGAATTGACTTTGTATTGACTCACCCAACTTAATAATCTAGACATCCATTGAGCTTTTAGGAAAAGACGGAAATACTTGTGTCCTGATGTTAGCAATTGTTGCCTGGTGAGATGGAATTTCAAGCTTTTATGATTTTTTTCCTTATCCCTAAAGATGTCCAACACGTTTTAAAGATCCTATGAGCAATTTCTATTTCTTCATTAGGGAAATGCCTGCCTCTTCATTTCACTATCCCCTTTGATAACTGGAAAATAGTTTTAGTGTTTAAGTTTTCCAATGCTTTATGTGTTTCAGCTGTTAAACCTGCCTGATTTAGACCAGGAGTGTTTTACTTTTGTGTCATTCACAATAGCGAAGAGAGCTACCTAAATTCCTATTGATAGGTAAACGCAGTCTGAAAACTGGCATAACCAACAGGATTTTCTTCAGCTGTGAAGAGTAGAGAAGTTTGCAGGAAAATGTGATCAACTGGAAGTAATATGTTAAAGAAGGAAACCCAGGAAAAGAAAGTTAAAAACATATCAAATGTTCACTCCCCTACATAGATTAAAGCTGAAAATGTTAGCACTTCTGTGTTTAAATGGGAATGATTGTAAGGAATGATAATGGTGTAGACCTGAGAGAGTCAAACATTGTGCTGAGGACAGGGTAAGACACTTAAACACAGAAACACGAGGAAGATACGGGGGAGAATTTAATAAGACCTCAAGAAGATGGAGTGAATCATGGGAAGGATAATCCACAAAAGGAAATTTTTACTTAAAAAACAGTAAGAAAAAATAATACTGAGAATGTTCATTTATAATTAATGAATTAATATAATTATATTAATATAATTATATTAATGAATTAATATAATTAATGAAAATATTCTTCTAGTCATATCAACAAAAGGATCTTTTAACACTTTTTTGCTTCCCAATTTTAGCTTAATTATAGTTTGTGACTCTGCTCTATCTTTTTTCAGTGTAAACTCCATTTTAACCTGATTCTTTCCATATATCAAGGCACACCAGGAGTTATTTCTTCAAGGAGAATATCTGAAACCCTAAAATGATGTACATGTTACTAATCTGGTGCTTCTCAATTCCTTCTTACATGTTTAATCATCAGTTGGGATACTACCATCAATGTATGAGCTTCATGAGGGTCAAGAGAGATACTAGCATCCAGTAAGACTAGACTACTCAAACTGATTCTTATTTCTTTAAAAAAAAGAGTGATCTGCTTTGTGCAGATTGTCATCCATTCAACTGAGAAACAAACAATTATAAGACAAACTTTTCATTTTATACTTTTCTGCCATGGAGGTTTAAAAATGCTTGCCCCATGCGAAGTGGTACTATTAGGAGGTGTTGCCTTGTTAGAATAGGTTTGGCCTTGTAGGAAGTGTGTCACTGTATAGGTGGGCTGTCAGAACTCCTACTACTCAAGCTCCACCCAGTGCTCAAGAGAACCTCCTCCTAGCTGCCTCTGGAAGAGAGTCTCTTCTTGGTTGTGATAGGATTAAGATGTAGAAAACTTTCAGTTCCTCCAGCACCAAGTCTGCTTGTACAATGCCTTTTTTCCCAATACGTAATAATAGTTGACTGATCCTCCGAAATTGTAAGCCAGCACCAATTAAATGTGCGTCTTTGTAAGAGTTGCCTTGATCACTCTGTCTCTTCACAGCATTAATACCTAAACTAAGACATCTGCCAAATCAAATGCCTTGTTTTCAGAAATTATAATACTACTTTTGAATTATGCCAAATACCCTACAAGTGTCTTTAAACTTTTTTCTAGTTATAATGACTATCATTGTATATTTTAGAAGTAACACAACTCCAGTGGTATTTATCATGACACTCGAGATGGCTCCTGACTCTTAAACCCTGAACCTCCATCTGTTAATTTGAATAGGATAAGGAGCATCAATCCATTGTTCCAAACACCTCTATAAATCTTCTTGTGGCAGGAATCTGACATTGGTCATGGACAAGGAAATGGACTGCAGGCAGGAATCTGACATAAGGCTAGAACGAAGAAGTAATTTCAGGAAGGAATCTAAATTCAAGGCTAGAACAAAGAAGTAATTACAGGCAGGAATGTAAATCTTAAGCTAGAACAAAGAAGTAAGACTCAGGCATGAAAATGACTTTGGGCTAGGACAGGGAAGTTGTCTCAGATACTTCCCTGATAAGCCCTTAGAAATAGAGATCATGGGAGTGGTCATGGGACTCTGTTTATTGCCTTGCTTGTTCTTTGACTATCTGGGTTTGTTGTCTTGTTTGTTCCTTGACTATTTGCTTCTATTTTATTGCTAGTTCCTCAACTAGAACTGACCTTGATACTTGCAAGGTAATTTAAATGGTATAAAAGCAAAAAGGAGGAGGGGGGATAGGATAGGGGGCTAATGGAAAGGGGGAATGGGGAAGGGGATAACATCTGAAATGTAAATAAATAAAATACCAAATAAAAAAATAATTCTTTTGAGAACACTTTCAGTCAGATGTTTCTTTTCTTTTCTTCTTGACTCAGGCCCAAATATCTGGCTTATCGTATCTCTGACTTCACTCACGCAAAGGCACATTTTTAAATTAAAAAAAAAAGATTTTAATTTTAGTTTATTCCATTCATGATTACTCTAGTTACCATTTCTTCTTCCCACTCCAACTACATTCATACCTTGTCCCACTTAAATTAATAACTTCTTCTGCTTTCATTAGTATTGTGTATATATATTGAACATACAAATAAATTTAAAAAATAACCTTCTGAGTCCCTGTAATGGTCCTATTCAAAAAAACTAGAGTGTCTATCAGTTTTGTTTTCAATAAAATGCTCACTAAACTCTGACACAATATGATACTATCGTTTATAAATAACTGATTTGCTTGCCTTTGAGAACTCACACTGACCCTTATGACCTAAAGCTTTTTGCAGACTTCACTGTGTCTTTCTCTTCTCCCAAAGAACAATGTTTAGTTCGTTATTCAAAATATTTCCTGTGTTCCCTTTAGTAAGTGAGATGCATTGCTGATGATGTTAAGTCACACACAAATATATAATAATCAAATGTACATCAGAATCATGGTACTTTGAGAAGGTATTGAGTTCATTGTATATACAATACCCCCTCAGGAAAAAAAAAAAAGCAAACAAAAAAAGCAAATGATACCTGGAAGTTTTCTGTATTTTTACTATTTGATTGAGTGACATATATATGAAGTTCAGTGTTACATTTTGATCCATGCATATGCTGGATAGTCATAAAGTCAGTATAATTAGCAAATCAAGTACCTTAAACATTTTTGAAATATCTTTTCTAGATATTTTACTGAAATTATATTTTTCACATACTATATTCCAATTATGGCTCCCCTCCCTCAACGCCTCTCACATTCTCTTCATGCCATCTCTCAGCCAAATCCATAACCTTACTTTGCTCTCTTATTAGAAAGTCAACATAAAAAAGCATTTAAAAATTTAATAACAAAGAATGATCAAGACTTAATCACAATAAATATTATGAATTACATTAAGTCCATTCAATTTCTATCTTCATTTTTAAATATGCAAGTGTTTTAATGTTAATTATATTGGTTGTGTTGGGGTACAGAACACAGAAACAATTCCTCTGCTCAAAGTTCGACAATGCCTATGGACCGCTTCCTCCTTTCCCAAACCCTATAAGTCCTAGTCAATTTCTTTGAGAAGAAACATTCTACTCTATACTTATATATATCCCAAAACAATTCGTGGCAGCTACGGCATGAAACATATTTATTGTGTATATCTTTGAAATATTGGTGAGTCCTCAGGTGTTGGGAAATTTTCATCGAAATGAAACTGATCACATAGCTAAAATCAACTTTAAAATGAATCATTTGCTCTGGCTAGACTAAGTCCCCAGATTCAATTTTTAATTAGTTCCTGAAGTTCATAATTTTTTTTCTCTCAAATAGAATCATAGAATTCATTCTAAAAGAGAACTTAAAGGTTAAATTAGCTTGATGCAGAAGTTACAATAAAAGAAAATACAAAATGCATGTTATACTGATTTTTAATTTTTTATATGCTGTAGAATCCTTGGTAATAAAAATTATAACTTTTGTCTCTCATCAGGTAACACAAATAAGAGTAAGTTTCCTTATTCAAGGTTCTTTTCCACTTGTTAAATATATATAAGCTGAACAGACAATTGGAATGTATTTAAAATGTAAATTCACATTTTCAACATTTATAACAGTGGCTTTGTGGAACTTTTGCATAATCTCTAATTAAAATTTCTTGGAAAAAAGCATTTAGTTAGGAATATCTCTTAACCACCATAAAGAAATCTACATAGAAATCTCATGCTTGCTTTTCTTGCCTTTATTGTGTTTAGTATGTACCTTGAGGGTTCTTCAATCTCAATGCTTTCTATGAAAGCGACACTGCATTACAGGTAAAAGGTTAAACATTAAACTATTGGGATTGGAAATTGTATCCTGAAAAGCACATTTTAAACATCCACACAACCATCCTTTGAAGCCTGTTCCTACAAGTCAGAAAAAAAAAATCATCAGAAATATAGTTGGGGAAAACAGCAAGGTGGCTTGGCAGATAAAGACCACTGCCACCACACCTAATGACTTGACTTTGATTCTTAGAGCCTACAGGAGGCAAGACAAAATCAACTCATACAACATCTCCTCTGAAAGTCACATATATACCATTGATAGTCACATGCCAACCAATACAAAATAAACAAAACATTACAATGTTGAAAACTTTAAAAATTGTTCAGCAACATTTACATTCATAAAATCAAAAACATTGAGAACTGTCAAATTCAGCATAAAGCAGTACATCTAGTTTCCTATATAAACTTAAGAAAGCAGAGTATGCTCCTGCGATGTTAAAAAGGAGTATTGCTTTCTCATTGTGTGTAACTCAATTTAAACTCTTTACAAGTGAATCTATATAGTTTAGGAAGGTTCTACAATAGGATGTTTCTTTTTTATTTTTTCCCATCTTTATCTCTTCCTGTACTTTTCTAGTACCCTGGTCTCTCATGCCTACATTTTTATTAAACTCTTTCTGAACGATTATTTCTCTGTACCCTTTATGAAACTTCATTCTATCTCTCTTTCCTTGAAGTTCACATTCACTTTGTGGCCCCTTATTAATTTCCTGATCTGTATTAATGAATAAAACACAAACCTGATGACTCAAGCTAACATCCACAAAAGAGAGAAAATGCACTGCAGTCATTTTTCTGGGTCTAGGATACTTAATTTCTTATGATTATACCCATAGTCTAGTGCATAGATCAAATCTCATCAAAGAAGCTTCCTTTTGCAGTAGATGACAATTTACACAGGATCCCAAAACTAATCAAAGTGCAGACAATAAGGGTCTGAGCATTGTTCAAACCTGGTTAGGGCATCTATATCACACTTCTCCACATAAGTCTCAGAGACCATGGAGGAAGTGTGGGCAAATCATTCTAAACGCTATAAACGATGAAAAAAAGTCTTCTCTGAATACTATACGATAATTGAATATATGGAGTCTCCGTAGTAAAGGCAACATGCACAGAATCTTGAACAGGCTGAAAGCAGAAAAAAAAAATCCAAGATGGAGAGAGGAGGTGAGTACAAAATTGCATCTCTAGTTAAGAAAACATGATAGGTGATAGTTTCTGCAAGAGGAAAAATAAGTTTTCTTGAAGGATGTAGTTCCTGGTAGAAGACAGTCTCCTAGAGAACACCACACATCCAAGACTAGATGGGCAGCATAAACTGTACTTAATGGGTTTGAAAAAATTAGAATGTGAAGTTAGAGATGTTAAAGAAATAGAATGTAAACCAAGGAAGGAAAGACAGATGTCGGAACACTAGGTGAAAGGTATGGATATGATTGAAATGCATTGTACAAAATCCTCCAGGAAGTAACTAAAAAAATAATAAGAAAAGACAGGAAACTGTTTCCTTATTCATCCTTCGTGAGAAGATATGTGGGTTGAAGCTATGCTTAAATTCGTCAGTATTCTGAAAATGTCTGAGAATATTCATAGAAATTCTGTGGTTATTGATTTGGACTTGATAAAGAGAGTATAGGCATGTCTTGAACTACAGAACATGGATTAAAAAGTGTTATCTCTCTCAACACGCCACACATATGATATACAAATAATATATATACTTACATAATGTATAGTGGCTACACAGATGTATAAGTGTGTGTCTTTTCATGTATATACATACATATATCCATGCATAAAGATGCTTTTGAAAGTAAGGGTAGTTGTAGCAAGGTAATACAATGAAATTTTCTTTTGCATTATAAGAAATTGGAATTTTTATAGGACATTAAAACCAATGTTACTAATACACCTTGACATAATCTTAACCTGTTTGCATGTGAATCCGTATAAAACTGCAAAAGTAGAAGTTTATTAACGCTATCTCAAAAATTAATATCCACTGCAAATGCTGAATGGAGCATGCAGATATTACTTGGCTTAGAGTTTGGAATAGTGTTTGTTATTAGTCTTAGTTGGGTCAGCAGGAGTGATTTAACACCATACAAAACTCTGCTAAAGATTTTTTTATAAAGTATCCCTCTTGCTTCTTCATATGATACTTTCTCTTTCTTGACTGTGCAATAAAAGAGAGAGAAGAACACTTTGTTAGGAGACAGACAAAGACACAGGCAGGCGCAGAGACAGATGCAGAAGACAAGTTTTGGGCAAGCACACTTTCAGACTCATGCAAAAGATGGGGATTAAGGAAGACATGGATTTTAAAGTAGAGAATTTAAATCTCGACTCACTATTGATCAAGTGACAATACAGTGATATGCATCAATTTCTGTCTCTGTCACTGGACCATTATTATGGACTCTAATTTATTAGTGATATGTTCAAACCGACTTTTTTTTTTTGAAGCCTTGCAATGAAAAATCATTAACGTGTGTTAAATCTTTACACATAAATAAACATGAGGAATTAAATTTATCATTTATAAAATTGATTTTATTACTTTTTTTTACAGCCCAGTCTTTTACACCCCATCCCATCCACTCTATCACAGTTCCTCATCACATTCCTCCTTCCCCATGTCTCAAGAAGATGTCCCCCACACTCCCGCCAGGACTTCCATCTCTCTGGAGCTGTATGTTGATGGATGGTTAGGCACATCTTCTCTCAATAAGGTCAGACCAGGCAGTCCCCTGCTGTGTAGGTGTTGGGGGCCTCTGACCAGCTCATGTACACTGCCTGGTTGGTTGCTCAGTGTTTGAGAGATCACAGGGGTCTGTGTGAGTTGAGACTGATGGCCTTCTTATGTGGTCTCCCTCCTCCTCAGCTTCTTCCAGCCTTCCCCTAATTCAGCCACAGGGGTCCCTGACTTCAGTCCAATGGTTGGGTGTAAGTATATACATTGGTCTCAGTCAGCTGCTTGTCGGGCCTTTCGGAGGACAGCCATGTTAGGTTCCTATCTGTACGCATATAATAGCATCAGTAATAGTGTCAGGCCTTGGATCCTCCCCTTGGGATGGGTCTCAATTTGGGCCTGTCACTGGACCTCTTTTCCCTCAATCTCTTCTCCATTTTTCCCTGCAGTTCTTTAAGAGTGGAACAATGCTGGGTCAGAGATTTTCACTGTTGGATGGCAACCCCACCCCTCCATTTCATGCCCTGTGTATATATAATGTTTCAGTCAACTTTAGATACATTTAGAGACAATTCTCAATGAATTCATGAAGTTTTTAAATAAATTGTCCTTATCTGACCTTTATAACCCTAGGTAGGTTTAGAATAACATATCTTTGAGTAACAAAAAAACTCAGCATTTTGTAAAAAGATACCAAAAGTAATCATTGTTTAAAAAGAGAGAATTTTAAAACATTTCTCCAAAGGTAATCTAGATCCTTTGATCTGCTTAGTGTTTCTCTTCTTCAAGAAGTTGTCTAGACTTTAATTGTCAAAATATATGAATATGTTCAGTTAAATAGCAAAGAAAATTACAGATGCTCATATAAATATTTACCTATGTGGAAGTCTTGAGATTGAGATATATCTGGAACTAGAGACATGGTCAAAAAAAATACAATTCTTTAAAAATGGTAGAGCTAGGCATGAGGGAATAGGCAGAATGAGACGTGGTTATTAAAATAGTTCTGCAACAGTACAGGTCAGATGTGTTTAACCCTGCATCGCTGGATTTACAGATGGAGGAAGATCACACCTTAAGAAGCAAGAAAATCCCATGAGACTTTAAATAATTTTTTAAAAAAAAGGTTTTTGTGGAAAATTTTAGATTTCTGTCGTCTAGAATTATATGATAAATTTGAATGTTAAGCCAAATACTTGCAGAATTTGCTGTATCACCAATATAAAAGAATCTCTCTCTCCTCTCTCTATATCTCTCTTTATTCATAAAGTATCATATATATAAATATATATATATATATATATATATATATATATATAATCTAAATAGATAAAGGATAAATAGATAATAGTGGTCGATGTAGATGTTCTTTTCTATTATATATATTTACATTACATATATACATATATTATATATTTCTATCTTTTGATTATCTTTTTATTTTATTTATTTTATTTTTTAATCTATTTTTTTTTACAGGCCAGATTTTATCTTCCTCCACGTCCACCCGCCAACTTTTCCACATCCCACACTTCCTTCCTCTGTCTCTAAGAGGATGTCCCCACATCCTACCATACCTCTCCATTCCCTGGGGCCTCAAGTCTCTCGAAGATTAGCTGTATCTTCTCTGACTGAGTCCAGATCTGGCAGTCTTCTGCTGTATATGTGTTGGGGGACTCATATCAGCTAGTGTATGCTGCCTGGTTGGTAGCTCAGTGTCTGAAAGATCCCAGAATTCAAGGTTATTTGAGACTGTTGATCTTTCTATAGGGTCACCCTCCTCTTCAGCTTCTTGGAGCTTTTCCATAATTCAACTACAGAAGTCACCAGCTTCTGTCCACCGGTTGAGTGTAAACATCATTGTGTGTGTGTGTATGTGTGTGTGTGTGTGTGTGTCTGTGTGTATGTGTGTGTGTTTGTTTGTGTGGTGCTTGGTAAATTAGAAATGTCAATGAATTTGAATTCTGTGTAACAAAGTATGAAGATAATTCTACTGCTGAAGAAGAATATTCACTATTCAATTGATTTTATCCTACTAATTTGTTATTGCTGTTACACTGCAGTAAAATTAATTTATTAAATTGAAAGTGAATTATGTTGAATATTTTGGAAACTATCAATGTACTTGATATATATATCATGAATGCCTTGAGCAGTTATATTGGCTATTTGTAGTTAGTAAATATATTTCTTTCTTTCTTTTTTATTATTATTATTTTTTTGTTTTTTTTTGGTTTTTCGAGACAGGGTTTCTCTGTGTAGTCCTGGCTGTCCTGGAACTCACTCTGTAGACCAGTCTCGCCTCGAACTCAGAAATCTGCCTGCCTCTGCCTCCCAAGTGCTTGGATTAAAGGTGTGTGCCACCCCTGCCCGTCGCCTGATTTCTTAATATATAGAGTTTATCATATTTATTTAATATAGTTTGATTTTTTTCATAGAGTAAATATTTGATTTGATTCTATAAAATGAGGAGCAAACTTACATTAGTGAATTTATGCCTTATCAAAACATCGTAAAAGCCTCCTTTATGCTGATGTGAACCCTTCTCAGGAGATATTGAGCATGAAATGTGTGTGATCTTGGAATGCAAATGTCTTTCATTTTAACAGCTGACCTCAGAATTGTCCATAAGAGAAAAGGTTTTTAGTTTATTTCATTGACAAGCCATTTGAAACAAATGAAACTCTGGAGGTGTGACAAGAGAGAAAACATGCAGAGTCTAGGTGGCTGGAATAGCTTTGCTAAATTGGATATGAATAATAGTAAACAAATAACAAGAAAGACAATTGGCTGTTTTATAAATGACATTCAATCTTTACAGTTCAAGTAATAATAAGAGTAAGTTGCTTTGCTTTGATGTCTTGATCTTAGAAGACTGTATTATTTAAACTTTAGGAATTTCTGAATTTCATCAGACTACACATGAAACTACTCACTTGATTTCTGCTTACTGTGTCCTGTTCCTGACTGATAGGGGTCAAAGAGAATTTTAGTAGCGTGTCACAAAGTAGGAAGATAATGCTAATACTGAGCAAGAGCATTAGCTGCTGAGTTGACTTTTTCCTACTGGTTTGTCATTGTTGACACTGTGCAGTATAATGAATTTATTAAATCTAAATTATACTTGTGAACTAAATAATCCCTTGTGTGTTATGATATTGTTAATATTATGTTTTACTGTTTCACAATCTTGACTGACTTTGTGATATATTCATTTTCTTTAATGTTTATTGTTTTAAGAGTTATTTATTTTTATTTTTATGCATGAACATTTTAACTGAAGATATGCATGTGCAATATGTGTGTACCTAGTCTCCACAGAGGATGGAAAAAAGATTTAGATACTCTGGAACTATAATTACAAACATTTTTCAATTGTCATATGAATTATTAGATACAAAGGCAGATTCTATGAATAAATAGTAAGTCCTTTTAACATGTGCTTCATTTCTCCAGCCCTAAGATTTGATCAGTTTTAGATTCTGGAATTAAATTTAGAAAAGTCCTTGTGTCTGTTTATATATATAATTTTGAGATAATATCGTGAACAACACCAGAAAGCTATGAGATGCCTTAATGAACAAAGAACCTTTTACTTCCAAACAAGTCTTTTTTGAAATAAATTATATTCATCAATGGTTATTACCTGTGTTGGTAGAATATATTACAAATAATCTTTAAGAGTAGCTCAAAATGTATTTCATAACATCATTGAAAACAATGGAGTTATATTTACTCAGAAGTTATCATATAATTTATACTCCAACAAATAAAGTTACAAATTCCAAGAGCCTAACAATTTTGTTTATTTAATAATGCAAATGTTAGCAAAAAAAATCCAACAAGAATAAGAGAGCATTTTCATTCATATGTACCATAATTTGTTACATTAGTGATGATAGATAACATCCTATGAAGATGCTGGATGACACATAATAAACCAAACAATGGCAAGAAGAGAGTAATTCTTGCTATTATTATAGCATGCCTATGCTAAGCAATTAACAGCTAATATAAATTTATTTCACATTGTTATAAAAACTGGGTAGTCTAAGATCAAAAATTTGCAAGATTTATGGTCATGGCTTTTGAGGACTTGTCTTCTTTCACTTTCAATATCTCCCTGTTTGTGAAGAGCTGATAGCAAGTTAAGAATTTATTCATTTTGAATAAAAAGACTCTCTCAAAAAACATTTACTAAAGTATTACCCTCACAGTATGTTAACTAGGAGATTAGGAATTAGCAGCATAAATAGAAATAGACTATTCATTATTTTAAGAGATGGATAGGAATTACTATATTGTTAATACTTAATTTAATTTGTTTATAATTTAGATGGCTTTTAAGGCCTAAGAAACAACTGTATTCCTTAGTTTTCTATTGAGACAGACATAGAATAGTTAGGAAATATAATTATGAACTACGTGAGGTGTGATTTTCTTGTGCCTGTGGATTGATATATTAGACGGAAGAGTGTGGATTGCAATCTGAGTGCACACAATTGATTTTCAGACTCTCTACATCCTGATTGCAATGTTTGAGTAGCCATGTGAGACAATTTCCTGTAATATGATGAATTGCTTTTTATTTCATATGCTTGATATCTTAAATAGCATGCTGACATGGAAAGAAATAAATATTCAGGCTTGAAGTAAATTTGAAAGTTATTAATACTAAAGATCCATAATAACATATTGTATTTAAATGTTGAGACCAACATTTTCCTATGTTTTTCTGACATCAATAAGACTAGCAGAGGAATAACTGAAGCTTTGATTATCCTTTGACCTGAATGATGATACAATTATAACCTTTGCAAGTGTGAATTAAAGCATCACCTAACCTTTTCATCATTCTCCTCTTTCACTATCAGAAGAACATTACTCAAAAGAGAAAGGAATGTATTTGCTGCAGGCTCTGCTTAGAGTTATATTTCAATTTTTCATTACAATGAAATGTAAAGGACAAGAAAAGAGATGAGGGGAGACTACCAATTCCCTCCTGCACTTCCTCATGTGCTGTGCTCTGTATGGTCTGAGAAACCAGAGAAACTGCTTAAGATTTGCAAAAAACCAGTGTCTTCATGAAGCCGGTGTATAGTACATGCTGTTTTATGTTCCAACATGCACCTTTTATTTGCAAAATGCAAGGGATGTTTCATCCTAATAGAAAAGTTCAAACCCAGAGTTTAATTAAAAATATCAAATGTCACAAGCGATGAGAGACTGTGAACATCAAGTTCGATGAAAATTGTAAAACCTTAACAGGAAAAATTAAATTATATCACCCCATGACTTATAAAACATAATAGTACTTAGTGAAATGAATCAAATGGTGTTTTTTTTTTTTACTTACAAAGATTTTCTTGCAATCTGGCAAAGCAGCAATTTATTCTTTGAAGTCATTAATGCTTAACTTCAAAAATAGCTTCATATATGCTCAGAATAAGTCTGGATTTTGACTAAGTTTGCTTGTTTACTTCATTAAAAACAAAAAAATCACTTCATCAAAATTCATAAAGCAGGTGATGGTTCAATGTCCAAATGTGGTCTCAATTATATATCATTTGCTCATTAAAAAAAAAGCTCTAAACTTGCTCATTTATTTAAATCTTATCAGTAGTTTAGTACTGCTATCTCTATGCCCAATTCAAAATTTATGTTTCTTTTTGTTGTATTTCCACATATATTTCTGCTGATATGTAAAATGAGAGGTTATACTAGTTTTCCTAAGACATATAATAGAAATAACATTCTAGCATTGATGGGAGAGAGACAAAATTAATCATAGCATTAGACACACACACACACACACACACACTCACACACGCACACACACACACTACCCTGTATAAAGATGTAATGAGTCACAGACTGAAACCGGAGTACCAAAAAGGTTTGACATTGAATGTACTGCTCTGGGTTTGGTTTTCATATTATTTGAATAATCATAATAGCATACTGTTTTGTTCTCTCTCTCTCCCCCACCCCCAGTGTGTGTGTGTGTGTGTGTGTGTGTGTGTGTGTGAGAGAGAGAGAGAGAGAGAGTGGGGGGGAGTCAGAGAGACAGATACAGAAAAAGAGATAGAAGGAGAGAGAAAGAGGAAGAGAGAGAGAGAGAGAGAGAGAGAGAGAGAGAGAGAGATATTTCACTAAAACAATGACCAGTAACAGAACATAAATATGAAGACTCTTGGGAAAAGTTTTCCAGGTTTAGCTTTGGTCAAATATTAAGAATGGAAACTGCACTGTGCATTTTGAAAAAGTTTTGAGGCTGAAGTTGCTGTAGACAGAAAAGAAGGGTGAGCAGGGAGAGGGAGAGATGGATCTAAGAGTATAAGTAGGAACAGAGGTAGGAATTTAAATATTTGTATGACTTTCACATATATTCAAGGTGAAATGGAAGTTAAGTCAAAGATTTTTAGCAAAGGCCTGGAAAGTTTGCACTCGCTCCTCTGTTCAAGAAGGTTACATTCTACTCTGTCAGAAACTCATGAAAGATGAATGAGGGTCATTTCTGGCTGGCTAGTTTTGAAGCTATTGTTTTAATTCTATGAAGAGTGTAAAATATAAAAATCGGAAGTGTGGATATCTAAAGATATATCTTAAAACATCGTTGAGTGAGTGTCTTGTTTACATAAAGGCCATACAGTATATACAGATTTTTTTTTACAAGGCTGATAGTTAAATTGAATATGTGAAAACCCATACATCCTTCCATCCCATACATAAGAACTCTTGAAAAAATGAGGATTGATTCAACATTCACATTTCCACAAGCTGTATTTGGAGGGGAAAATTAAGAATTACAGTAAGTGACTTAAAATATATAAAATTCTTGGGGTGAAAAAGAATAACTTGTCAATGTTTAAATTCTTAAAACTGGAATATATATCAAGTCTCTCTACAGTACGACTGATACTAGTGTAGCTCAATTTTGAAGATAATGAAGTAAAAGATGTATGAAATAGATCACCCTAATGATGAGAGTGAAGGCACATTAACTTGTGGGTTTGCTGTATTTGTCTCTCTTTCATAGCTCTTGAAGAAATAGCTTGAATGTTTATCAATGAGGTTTATTCATCTCAGAACAAATGGTTACAACCTCCTTCAGATTATTGTTCTTATGTCTCCTTAAGCAGTTGTTGATGGTATCAGGAGGAAAAAAGGTGTCATGATGTTAAGTTGCAACTTGAGTCTTTTGTAATACACCAACTCTTTGGTTTACTTCACGTAATTAAGTCAAATTATTGTTAAGCTTTTTAAAGAATAACATATATTTGGAATTATTAGATGAATCTGTCAGACTATCAGGACCCAACTCAGCTTTTAAACTCTTAGAATTCTGAACTGCCAAAAAAAAAAAACAATTCTATAAAATAAAATGTGTGTGTGCGTGTGTGTGCCTGTTTTTGGTCTGTATGTGAATTGTTCACAAAAAGTTGCTCTCTATATTTTTAAATTAAATGAATATTCATTGTCAACAATGTAAAGATTGGCCATTGAATATGTTGATAAATTAACAAATAACAGATTAACCCAACACTCTTTCAGTGACAGTATAGGAAAATATTGATAAAAACAAGATGGGGAAAGAATTAAAAATCATGGAAATCTGCTTAAATTTTATTCCTATAATTAGAACAAGTGATGAGTTAAAGTGTCCAGTTGTCCGTTTTCTTTTCTATAATTGGAACACATCAGTGACAACAACTGTTGGTTTTCAATTTGCAAATCCATTCCTTAATACAGTAAACTACTAAAGCCATGCAATTCTTCTGAAGGAAAAATGGCCATGGATACTAGATGACTCTCTGATTCCCAAACTATGTATGGTCAGTACCACAGTGAAGAAGATATTTATATTGACTCCTGTCCAGAAGCACTATTTGTATCATTATCACAGACCTAACCACATTAAAAGAGGAACATTCATGAGCAATCAATTCAGCCAAAAACACTGTTCTGGTAAGATTTGGTTTTGTTCAACGCATCGGCATCAAACCAAGAGACACTTCGAATCAAAGAGAGGAAGCTTACAGGAAATTAAATAAATCAAAAGACACTCATTTCTCTTATCACAAAGTTGTCTTTAGCCTACATTTTACCATATGACAATGTAATTTATTTTTCCAACTACATCTAATGATGTTCAGTATTGGAGGGACATGAATTAACATATACAATATTTTTGTCTTCTACATTTTCCAAGTTGAAAAAGCTAAAACAGAAGAATGAAAGGTTAAGGGCATATATGGTTCAGGACCACAAAGCATCAGGATCTCAGTCCAGACTTCTTTGTTTTACAGAAATCTGAATGTTCTGCTCACTATTTAGACTTGTTATTTGAAATTCAAATAGCACACTCATGTGCCATTGATAAGGCCAGCATATTTTGAACTTTTGCTTTTCCTACCACATTAAACGCTACTTGTCCTCTTCTTCCAGACTCTGAGAAAGCTTTCAGTATGTCTCTCATCCTAGCTTCTGGTAGCTCTGAGTGAATCAACAGCAAACAAAATCATCTGAACAAGAGACCAAATATCTGCAGAAGTTTGCTCATTCTTGGAGATAGTTGCTTTTTATAATGTTACATGAAAGTGTTTTAACTCGTGTTCAAAACAATTTAGGCAGAAAATGAAAGGAATATATTTATTAATTGTTCTTACTGTATTCAAGAAGTTTCTAAAGTCTTCAAATGCCTGTAATCTTACTTTCTCAAAGACATTCCTTATTTTCATGGTGGTTACTCATGATTTTAGTGTTTTTATTTTGCAAAGCTTTAGCATCCAGAGAGATAATATAACTAGTATTTGTAAACAGTTTTTTTTTCCTGGCACACATAGTCAAGTAACTTATGACATCTGTTTTCCAAAGTTTTCTGAAAGTGAAACACTACAATTCCTCTTGTAGTAAAATTTAATTATTGCACCCTACCATTATCCGTAAACTACCTGCTCCCCTTGATTTAACACTTAAAACCAAAAGCTTCTCTCATGGTGTGTACAGGTTATGTTGAGATAAGTTCTTGAGCCCAAACATAATACTATGGAGGGGGTATCAGGAAAGATATTTAATGATGTAGTAGAAGAACATGAAGAGTGAAAATAAAATATAGAATATTCAATTATGAACCAGTTGCTACAGTGAACAAATGGAGCATCATTTTACTGGGGACATTGCATTAAATAGAACTATAAACACACCAAAAATTTACGTAGACTTACAGAAGTCGCTGCATTTATTCAAAAGCCACCACATTTTAGAAATATTTAAATTCATCTCACTACCAAAATGTCACAAATGTAGTCTGAGAAAACTTCTAGAATGTTAACAGAAATCATGAGTCACATACATTTAGAACTAATGTCATTTAAGGAGATGAAGATAAGAATGAAGGTGAGCTGATCACCGTGCTCACAAGTATAGCCTGAAACCAAATAAGAGGAGGTAAAACACATCATCACCCTGCTTGTATTTTCTCATTACTTTTTGTAGATTCCACACATCAACATTCTGCTTGATTTAATTAACACTTCATTTCCATAGGCCTTGGGTAAAACAAGCTGGCTTCTTCCTGAATCTACGTTATACAGATAATTAATGTCAGCAAAACTCTAATGGTTGGATTAGTCTCGAATCTTTGGCAAGGTTCACAAATTCTAACTCTCTAAATGTCTTTAGATTTTCTGGAACATGCCAGGTATAATACACTTTTCTCCTGCAGAAGAATATAATGTTTATGGCTCTCAATTGATGAGCTGACATCATTTTTCATTGATGAATCAGGTGTCAGCCTAGCCTATAGGTATATGTACTCACAGAATCTCACCCAGCCCTCAGCTATAACAGCCATCTGTGAATTAAATCCAGAGGTGACATCTGTTATTCAAACCTCATCTATGATTGCCATTCTGAATTAATTACCTATTTTTCCTCAGTCATCACATACACAATCAGTAACTCCAGCTCCTGTAATAAAATAAAAGATATTTGAATTATCATAACTTTTGGCTAAAGTCTCATTTTGCTATTGCTTTTGATGACAAGTTCTATCATGATGTCTAAATAAAATACTCTGTATACCTCCGTATCGTCTATGCTCGAGATGTCCCACTTCAGTTACATAAAGGCTGAAATCTCATTTAATGGTCTCACAAGTAATGATCATTTTTCAAGCACTTGAGTCCTGAAAACGGTGATCTTTATCCGTGGCTTTAGTAGCACATGACATGATAAACAACTCGTTCTTTTTGAAACATATTTTTCTCTAGATTTTATTATCACTCACATAAGTGAAATTTTTTTTCTCATTTGAAGATACTGCTTTAAATAAAAAAGGTTTAAAAAGCAATGTGCTACTCGTTCTCATCACATTGAATAAATTCTTTACACACATCTCGTTCTATGAATCCTTCTCTACCCTATCACTACATGTTAGAGACATGAAAACTAAATCCTAAGTATTCCTTGCTTTGGTAGTGACATATTTTCAGTAAGATTGTGACCTCTGTCTTATACATTTTCCCAGTGGTTTTAATTTCTGTGGACATATCAATTTCATCCACTATTTATATCACCTTTACAATCTGGTGCATTATTCAAATCTCTGCACTTAACAAATTAATCAAATTAGGCATCCCGATTCCAGTTTTCTTATCAAACTTTTCCCATTCAGGTAATGATCATCGGCACATGAATATTCCAGTCGGGAAACAAGCATCATTCAAATTGTATATTAGAGAATTATGAATATAAGCAGAGAGAATATAGATAAAAGCAGGCACTTTTAAATCCTATGTCTGTTTTATTTCATGAATTTAGTATATTCACTATGTATCATGTATTAACGTGCACATGCACTGTGAAGTGACTAAGTCATTCTATACCTTTGTGTGGCGAGAACACACACGATCTTTCCCATTGTGATTTTTGGGTGTTACTGTGTTTGCAAGGGCATGTGCACATATGCATGCTTTCATTTGGAGGCCCGAAGTTGATGTCAGATGTTTTCAAGCACCTTTCATGGGCTTTCACTTGATTTACTCCCGCAACTAGACTAGACAGTCAGCCTGCCTCAGACACCTGACTCCTCAGGACTAGAATTACAAGGTTGCACCATCACACTTGCATCATATGATGCTCAGCCTCGGTGTCTCTAACATATGAGATCACAGAAGTGTGCCCCTACCTGGCTGATATCCTCCTCATTCCCTTGCCCTTGTGAGAAGTGCTAAAATAAACATAGAAGGACAGAATCCCGATACCATTATCTCTGGTCTCTCAGTTAGAAGTAATTTGGTAGTCCATTCGTCATTTTTTGAGGAAGTGTCTGTTGGTTTCCACAATAGCTGCAATAGTTTATATTCCCACTAACACTGTAGTTCAAATGTTTCTATATTATCACCAATGTCTACCCACCCCTTAAACCCCACTCCCAACATGCTTTTTCAATAGTCACCATTACTGAGGTAAAAATGAACGAAATTTTCTTGATTTCTGAGGTTTCCCAACATGAATAATTCTTTTTGTACTAAGTAACTAATTTAAATAACTTCCATTGAATATCTCACTCAGCTGCCCACTCATCAGCTAGACTTTTTGTTGTTATCAGACTTTATTATATATTCTGGATATTGACCTGTTATTACATAGTTCTGAACATTGTGTTTTCACTATGAATTGCTTCTTGTCCTTCCATTCTGGTTTCACTTTCTTCATGTGGAAATGAAACTGGACTTTAAATCATATAAATGTATTATTTTCATTGAATATTACTTACGGTTTTGTAACTGTTTTAGTGAATTTTTTTCTATATAAGTTCCTGTGCTTTATATATAAGAATGAAGAAGTTTTTTCTTTAATAATCTGGATATCTTTTATTTCTTCTCTTGCATAAATATTTTGTTGAGACATCATGGCCAAGGTAATAGGCAAACCATAAATTTTAAGAGTTAATACACTTATATTGTTTGACATTTTAGAAAATTCACAGTTTTCTACCGTTAAATATGATATTATCAGGTACCTTGTCATATGTGCCATTTACTGTATAAAATTAATGGAGATATTAACTTAAACAAACAAAAAAAATCAAATAAACAATCAGAGATCTCAATAATAGGCTTTGAAAGAATTGAACACTTTTGACCACAAAGGAAGACAGTGTAGTAAGAACTGTAGAGGTTGATCTTTCATGAAAATCCCTATGAATGCTGGGAAATAAAACAAAATACTAGATATTCAGTTTAAATGCATTTATAAAATAATACATATGCATTGCTGTTAAAATTGTTTGTGTATATTTATGATGTATAATAATGCAAAATTTAAAAATTTCTCAAGGACGAACTTATAAAATATGCAAATGCCAATCACCTCATTTATTTAATTTTTTGAGCTATAATATTATAGCTCAATTTGAGATATAGTATTATTTAACATCTAATATAATGAAAACAATAATTCTTCTACTTTCTACCCCAAAACTACCCATATACCTTCCCTTGCTCTTTTCAATTTCATGGCCTCTTCCTTTAGACAATATTTGATATTGCGTTTATGCATGAGCATATATAAATGAATATATGTACTTAAATATAGTCCCACATCTGTATAGTATTACTTGATTGTATATTTTAGGGCTGGCCTCTTTGGATTAGATAATTAACTAACATTCTTTCCCGTGCAAAAGAAAAGCTGAAGGGGACATGAAATATAAGGAGATATTTCATCATATTTGCAATGATGCCATAATCAGTAGAGCCAGTCTAAAAATGGCTGGGGAGGCTTGCTGAGGAGCTGCTGTGAGTGTAGGAGGAGATCAGTGTTTCCTCAGGAATACGGAAATAGTTAGATTCTCATCACCTTCGAAATGGCACTGCTCCTATGCACATATCAGAAGCAATAATTGGACTTGGGAAGTTAAATAAAAAAAACAAATAATTATAAAAAGAAGGACATGAAGCAGGGAAGGAGATGTGATTTAGAGTCTTAGAAAGAGCTATAGTTGAGGAGTGAAACGGGAATATGATCAAGATATATTGTCTATATGTATAAAACTTTCAGAAATAAATAAAACATAAAAATCCTCTCATTTTCATTACAAGGTCAGTATTTCTAATTATGTGTTGCTGTAAATAGATATTCAAAGTACTCATTTATTCTAAACAATTTTATTTATAGCCAGAATGTGCTTGTAAAAGAGGAAGCATTGGATTAAATATTATGTTACTATTAAGTTCACTTCTAAGACAATCAGCACATGTCCCCAAATGGGTTCCAAACTATGTTTTCATGGAACACACCCCTACTTACTTGACAAGAAATGCTGCCTTCCGTATGTGACTAGTTAATAGTTTATGTTGGAGATTTAAAAATTTAGATGGTCATTGTTTATATCTACTAGTGTTTACCTGATGTATTCCACATATGTGTCTGGTACCCATAGAATCTACAAGAAAATGTTGGGTTTCCTGAAACTAGAAATAATAACAGTTGCAACCCACCATGCAAGTGATAGGAACTGAAGTATTTATTCTGCTAAAGTGGTAAGTATTCCTAATTGCTGGGCCAACTCCAGACATTATGATTCAGATATTTCTACCTAAGTTCTTGAGATCAAAAGCTTCATCATATGCAGAAGATAAATCTAGAGGGTGCTATTTTTCTTTCTTAACACATGATTCTGGATTTGGAAGGTATCACAGCAACATTAGAGGTGGTTGTAGGATTAGCTCGAAACAGTACTGAGCAATCAGTATACTCTTCTCCTATAAAATCAGTGTAAGTGTTTGAAAGAACACTTAGCCAATTCTATATTTCAAGAGACGCAGTGTAAAAATTGTTGTAGGCAAAAAAAACAACAACAACAACAACAAAAAAAACCTGTCTTTCATTCTGTAGTTTCATCAAAGTGAGTCCTATTTGCTGTTCCTTTGAAAGTTGGACAGGTTTATATTATGATTACCTTCCATAATTGCAAAATGTCCCATAAGTATAAGGTTTAAGAGTAAATCGTACCTGCTGATAGCACATGATTCATCTAAATGCCCATAGCACACTCTCAGCTAGACATGTCTTTCATTTTCCATTTATGCCACAGACAAATTGGAAAGCATGCAGCCAACAATACAATACAGCTGCCGCAAAAGGAAGGTAGTAACTTGTATGAACTGATGAGGAATCAGGCTAAGGCAACAAACAAACAAACAAACAAACAAACAAAGACATATGAGTTAAAAACTGATATATTGTGAACAGAAAAATAGACATTTTATTTATCTGGTTGTTTTTAATAGAAAACATGACTTCATATAAACAATATGATTTACGTAATCAGAGTTTGTTTTGGTAGCTTTGATAGATTGTGACATTAACATAGTTTTCTTGGTACAAGACAGATAGATGAGTTCTTTTTTGTATAAACAGGAAAATTTAACATGATTTTTCACTTTAACTTTTGTCTACACATCATGCAACAAATACACCAGATTCCTCAACTGATAGACATGGTTGCAAACCTCCCATATTCATCATTAAAATATGACATTTCAGCATGGCGTAACAATATATCAAAATAAGAATCATGTCATGCAAATCACAAAGTAGAAGATATAATTGTATTCCATGAGTTGTCTTAGATTACTTTCTGTCATTCAACTTTGAGAATAGACTAGTAAATATCAAACATAATGTTGCTTGTAAGTAAACTTAAATAAATGCAATGACACAGCAGGTGATAAAATGACAAGGGAAGCTTGCAGAATCCTCTGGAAATATAAACAAATAAATGCATTTTTCTAGGTATTAGTAGGAATTAAGCAATAATAAAAATGGAAACACTTGAGAGGGAGATGGTTCAGCATGGAAAAAGATTTGCACCTATCCTGACATTCTGTTTGATCTCTTTCATATGGTATAAGGGAAGAAATTAATTCCACTGAAGTTATCATCTGACTTCTGCAGGCCTTCTGTGACCTACGCACAGATAGACACACACACACACACACACACACGCACATGCACACACAGAGACACACACCATTAAAAAAAATGTTCCGTTCAAAAGCAATATTGACATTCTGCATTCAATCTAAGTATTTGTTTGTTAATCAATGATTGCCTGTACTTAGAGTAATGGTCTCTTAATGTCCTTGCATTTGAGATCATAGAATTGTTATTTAAAATTAAACAGGTAGCTCAGCGTGTTGTCCAGTGTCTAAGGGCTATTGCCATGCAAGCCTGCTTGCCTCAGTACAATCCGCACAACCCATGTAAATGTGGAAAGAGAAAAGAACTGACTCCAATTTTGTAATTTGTTCTTCAAAGACATCCTAGAATATGGACATATGAACACCTGCATGAACCACACACACACACATGTGCATGTGTGTACACATCACACACACACACTACATTTTAATGTTATAAAGTTATGTAAGAAATAAACTTAGCTAAAGAATTAATAAATCTCAATATTTGTTACATTAAGAACTTCTGAGTATTTTCTTGATGTCAGACAAGAAAATAAATGCTTTTATCTGAAGAATTGTCTATATCCTTTCTCTTAAGTTAGCTGGGTTAATCAGTATCAACATGTAATATTCCATACACAGCCAGTAATTTCTTCATAGAAGCATTTATTTATGAGAAAATATTATTCCTACCCTTGCACACCTTTACTCTTGTGTTCTATACTGTCTTTTAAGTTTTTGTAGTGTTTGTCTTGTCTTTCAAAATGACAGTGTTCTTTTGTTGTTGTTTTGATTTTCAAGGGAGGATTTCACTGTGCACATCTGTTTGTCCTGGAATTCACTGTGTAGACCATGCTGGTCTCAAACTCAGAGGTCCACCTGCCTTTGCCTCCCAAGAACTGGGATTAAAGGCATGCACCACAACACAGCACCTTGTTTCTTGATGAAAAGCTCTTTACTAATTCATTTTCTATTCCTACATATTTTTCTTTTTCTTTTATATTTTCATGCAGTATACAATTCTATTTTCAAATATTATGTCTCAATTAAGAAATTTAGTACACTGGATTTTAGACACTTCTTAATGTTTATAGCATCAATGTCCCTTAAAAGAAAAAATATATGGTTTTCAACCATAACATGGACTACACATGCTTTCTGAACTATGATCTTTATCATTTAAATGAAGCTTATGTAAGTAAACATTCATTAAGAGTTGGAATATTATATAATGATTTCCCATGTTTTCATTTATTTTCTTATTCTTTTTTAATGGATATTTTATTTACATTTCAGATGTTATACCCTTTCCCCACTCCCCCCCCCAGGAACCTCCTATCCTATCCCCCCTCCTCCTGCTTTTATGAGGATGTGCCCCCACCTACTAACCCATTCCCACCTCCCGACCATCGAATTCCCCCACACTGGGGCAGCCAGCCTTCAGGTTTTGATGCAAAGTTTACTTTCCACTGCTGTAAAAAGTGGCTTTGACCTGTGAGATCATGTATAAATATATCTTCTGCTCTCATCATAATGCAAAATCCTAAGAAATTATCCATGTAGTAGGTGTAATTGTAAGCCTGGCAGGCTGAACTCATTTTAACTTGCAATAGTTTGGATGTGGGTGAAGAGGAGGCCTGAGTGAATGTGTAAAAGCAGATGAAGACCTGAGTGTTAGTGGGTTCTTGACATGGTCATGGCCATATCAAATGCTTCTGACCCATTCGAGTCCAAAGGCTTCCCTGGATGATGCTTGGAGTAATGGCCTTTCTACATGGATTGGTAGCCTATGCTGATAAACCACCATAGCTTTCTTCCCAAAACTGTAATGGTGTGAAGACTGTGTGTGTGTGTGAAGACAGAGACAACTTCTACCAATATTAGCTAATCCTGCCTGCTTGTTTAGTTTACATGATAACTCTGTCTCTTCCTTTATCTGTATGTAATAACCTTCCCTCCTTGTTGTACCATATTGAGCTTCCAGAGTGTCTTAGGGTTTTTTCTGCTGTGTACAGACACCATGACCATGGCAACACTTATAAGGACAAGATTTAATTGGGGATGACTTACAGGTTCAGAGATTCAGCCTATTGTCATCAAGGCAGGAAGCATGGCAGCATCCAGTTAGGGGTGGTGCAAAAGAAGCTGAGAGCTCTACATCTTCATCTGAAGGCTGCTAGCAGAATACTGGCTTCTAGGCAAGTAGGATGGAGGTCTTAAACCCCACACCAAGAGTGACACACCTGTTTCAACAAGGCCATACCTACTTCAACAGGGTGATATCTTCTAATAGTGTCACTCCCTGGGCCTAGCATATACAAAACATCACATTCCACTCCCTGGCCCCCATAGGTTTGCTTGTTTAAACATGAGTCTATGGAGTCATATGTAAACTTATCATAATACAAAATACATTTAATTTAACTTCCAAAGCCCTTATAGTCTATAGCAGTCTCAACAATGTTAAAAATCCAAAGTTCAAAGTCTGTTCTGAGATTCATTCAATCACTTACTGTAATTCCCAAAGCAAGACAGTAATCCAGCTGGGAAATTCCAAACTCTGCATCTCCAGTTCTGATGTCAAAGCAGTCTTCAGATCTTCAATTTCTTTTTTATCTTTGTTGATGGTAACAAACTTCTTTCTGTTCTGGTTCTACTCTCAGTTAGCAGCTTTCCTCAGCAGATACACCATGGCTCCTTCATCTCAAACATCTTGAGGTCTCTAAGACAACTTCAACGTTACAGCTTCTTGTTTCAATGTCTGGATCTTCTGGGCTCCTCTAAAGGGCTAGCATCACTTTTCCAGCTCTGCCATCTATAGCACTCTAAGCTCAGGTTGATTGTTCCACTGCTGCTGCTGTTCTTGGTAGTCAACCCATGGTACTGGCCTCTTCAATACACTGAGTTCTTCTGCTGCAAGTAGGCTTCACAAATAGCCTCTCATAGGATCTCTTCATGGTGCCAAGCCTCAAATCCTTTGCATGACCATCAACTGTTCTGGACCACCAACTGCAACTGCAACTGTGGCTGCACCTTCCCCAATGGCCTTCCATGGTGTCAAGCCTCAGCTGTTCTTCATGACCCCTTCATGCCTTCAAAACCAGTACCAACTGGGTGACTCTTACACATTATGAAGTACAGCTGAAGCATTAGGTACAACCTTGGCTATTTCTGGAACACAGCTTCTTTGTGCTCTCAGAAAACACTTCTCAGAAGATTTCACCTCAGTGATATTGATCTCTTCTTAATCACCACTAATTTCTTGGCTCCAGCTAACTAGCATCAATTGTCCCAGTAGTCCCTTCGATTCTGGATTCTAAAGCCAGAGCCATGTGGCCTAAGCTCCTGAGTTCTGCTGCTTGCTGGGGCTAGAACATGGCTCCATGTTCTGGTACATTATCACCAGCTTTCTGCTTTCCAACTCCTTTATTGCCTAAGCTTGTCTGTCCTGGAATTTACTACATCGACTAACTTTGAACTCAGAGATTCATATGCCTGTTTCTTAAAATGTGGGATTAAAGCTATGGTCCACCAAGCCTGGATTTAAGCTTTTCTTCACCTAGAACTTGCTTTGTTCTAGGCTGGCCTTGAACTCAGAGATCTGCTTGTCTTTGCCTCCTGCGATTAAAGACTTCTACTACTATGCCTGGGGCTAAATGCAGCTAGGTGGGATCTTGCCTCAAGGTCAAGACTCCCTTAATTAAATTTAACTTCCTTAAACACAGGATTTAGCTCCATTTCACGTCCTGGTGCCCCTTTAATACTCAAACTATATATTTTATATTTTGTCTTTCTCAGCTTGCTATGCTTGTTTAAAATGCTCTTCATGAGACTTAACCAGAGAACAAAGTCTAGGGTGGGTGTTTCTGAGACTTCCTTTGTCAATGAAATTAATCTAAGTCTCTTCACCTCAGCCCAAGGCAGACTCTTCAGAAAAGAAAAAAAAATTAGCCACATTCTTCACCAATGTACCCCCAAAACAGTCTCTAGGCTACATATTGAAATTCTCCACTGAAACTTGTGGGGCTAGGTCTGCACAATTCAAATCACTCTCAGTAGCAAATTCTTCCATATTCCTATTAGGTTAAACCATTATGTCTCATTTAAAGCATCCACTGCTTTCCAAATTCAAAGTCCCAAATTCCACATTCTTCCAAACAAAAGCATGGTCAGGCCTTCATAGCAATACCCCAGTCCCTGGTACTGACTTCTGACTTCTGTCTCAGTTAGGGTTATACTGCTGTGAACAGACACCGTAACCAAGGCAACTCTTTTTTTTTTTTAATTTAATTTTATTTTTTATTTAATTTTTTTTGAACATGAAATGCTTTTTTATAGCATGTTTTACAAGGGGAGGGGGTAAGAAGGGTCAGGTGGTGGAAAAGTACAGAATCTTCTTGGCCTGTGCCTTGAAACATGTCATGGTCTATACGGTACACTGCCTTGAATTATGATCTATCTGCTATTCTTCAGAAGATACGGTACACTGCTTGAGTTATGGTCTCCCTACTATTCTTCAGAAGATATGGTACACTGCTTTGAGTCTATCTGCAGTTGCCAAGCAGGATCTTGCAGTTGTCAAGCTTCAGGGGACATTGTGCAGATGGGGAAAGGTAGGGGGTGAGGGTAAGGGCGAGGGTCCTGGCTTCTGGCATCTCCCCCTTCTCTGTTTAGTTAGAGAAGGCATCTTATGATCAATCCCAACTATGTGAGTTTTGAATTTGGATGTCTAATTATGGGGGGTCTTAGATAAGTTCACAACCCCAAAACATTGATGTGAGACGAGTCACATCGATGGTCAGAGGCTTTAGGCTGTCGACGATGGGCAATGTCAAGGGACGCCGGGCAGGTGAAAGGAGGGTGAGAGCCCTGTCTTAGGCCATGTAGGCTGTACCCACTCCCAGCACCACACACTCCTTTTCGGCTGCATTGGGTGGGCCCCTGGGAAGTGGACCTACAATAATCCCGTCATTGGGCTAACTCACAGCCTTCCTTGTCCCTTGTAAATGTTCAAGTTACCAACCATTTGTCAGTTTGGGGTGTAATATTGTCATAAAGGAAGGCTCCCCAATGTTGGCGGCCATATCAAGGGCGGCCTTGGTTTAGCAAAAAGCCAATTTTTGTTGGGGTGATCAAGAGGCCAATCTCTCTAGCGAGAGAAACGAGGGCAAAGCCAGGCATACCAGGAACCCTTCTGGAGGGCGTGGAAGTCTCCTTACCCTCACCTCCTACCTTTCCCCACCTGCACAATGTGCTCTAAAGCTTGGCAACTGCAAGATCCTGCTTGGCAACTGCAGATAGACTCAAAGCAGTGTACCATATCTTCTGAAGAATATCAGGGAGACCATAACTCAAGCAGTGTACTATATCTTCTGAAGAATAGCAGGTTGCGGTCCTCCTTGCCCCCACGAATAACTAGGACCCGCCGGTCGGGTCAAGTGGTGCCCAGACGTGGTGCTCGAGGCAAGGCAACTCTTATAAGGACATTTAATTGGTGCTGGCTTACAGGTTCAGAGGTTTGGTCCATTATCATCAAGGCAGGAACATGGTGGCATCAATGCAGGCCTGGTGCAGGAGGAGCTGATATTTCTACATCTTTAGCTGAAGTCTGCTAGCAGAATATTGGCTTCCAGGCAGCTAGAATGAGGGTCTTAAAGCCCACACTCAGAGTGACAAACCTATTCTAACAAGGCCACACCTATTCAAACAGGGCTATAACTTCTAATAGTGGGCCTAGCATATACAAACCATCAAACAGGGTAATGATGTTTCTTTGTCAGAGAACACAGACTTCCTTGTTTTTTTTTGTTTGTTTGTTTCTATGTATTTTTTATTTGTTTTTTTGTTTGTTTGTTTTTGGTTTTGTTTGTTTGTTTGTTTTGTGAGCATATGTCTGGTTGACCTTTCATTCTCTTACTGTATCAGTAAAGTAAATCTTTGGCACCATGCAAAGTACTGAATGTAGAGCCTCATAAAACCACAAATTACAGCTCTTTGCTCTACAAACCTAATCTTTTACACAGAATTTATGAGTCCAGAAAGCATGTAATATGTGCAAATGTAAACAAAATTACATAATCAACTTAAATCACAAAGGAAAGGGATGGCATGAGAAAAACTGGAAAGTCAAATCAGAACTATAGAGACAGTTTATGAGACATGGAGAGTCAGCACACATCTGGAAGCATGCAGTTTCTCAAGCGACCCTCTCATTCATTCTCCTAGCCATCCCAATCTTCTGTGAATCCTCTCCCTTCAGTGACTTGCCCCTGGAGAATGGCATGTTTGTGAATAAGCAAGGACACAATGCTCTGAGACTCCCTAGGACCTACTCTACATACAAACTTTGATGAAACAACATATCGGGTTAGAGTCGCAAGGAATGAAACTTGACAATAACTAGTGCTGTAGATTAAATTTGCAAGGATCAAGGTCTTCTGAACAATTGATATGGGAACAGAATCATCTATAGAAATGAATCATATCCAAGTCCCAGTTCAACGGTAAGCATAATTCTATCTCTGCCTCCTGAAATACTACCTTTAACCATTGGAATGATATACAGATATAAAAACTGGAGGTGATTAGAGAAAAAAATGGCAAATTATCACTAAGATCTGTATCTAGAAAGCAGGAAACCGATATCATATGACTCCAGAAAATTACCAGATAGACTCATTCTTTGTCACTTGGTTTGTAAGTACTTAGTGTGGGTTGTTGTCATTGAAACCCACTAATTTTACCTGTCTTACTTATTGGATTTCATTGGAAAATTCATACCTTTCTTTTGATACTAATGTTATTTGTCACACAATTTCTCCACTTTGCCTGATCAATATTAATTAATCCTTCAATATCAATGTCAGAATTGATATCTCTCAAAGTTCATTTTCTAGTAATCAATTTTGTGCAAGGAATAACATTGCTACTTTTCCTGTCAATATGCCATTCTAAATATGGTTGCTTTGGCCAGTTTTCATCTCCTGCCAGGTTTTGGTAATACTCACTACAGGTCTTTGGTTTCATCATAAAAGCTTTATATCAAACAAGAAATGCAGAGGCAGGGGATGGAGCAGAGACAGAAGGAATAGCCAAGGAATAAATGTCCTAACTAGAGACACATCCCATGGGCAAGCACCAATCCATGACACTATTAATGATCCTCTGTTATGCTAGCAGACAGGTGTCTAGTGTGGCTGTCCTCTGAGAGGCTCCACCCAGTAGTTGACTGAGACAGATGCACACACCCACAGCCAAACAACAGATGGAGCTTAGGGACTCTTATGGAAGAATCAGGGAAAGGATTGCAGTCCTGAAGATAATAGGAACTCTACAGTAAGTCCAACAGAGTCAACTAACCTAGACTCTTAGGCCTCTCAGCCTTTGGTTGAATCACCAACCAAAGAGTACATACAAAGACTTGACCTAAGATCCCCTCACAAATGTAGCAAATGTGCAGCGTGGTCTTCCATTGGGTCCCAAACAATTGGAGTGGAGTTGTCCCCAAACCTGTCTACTGTCTGTTGGATATATTTTTCTAATTGGGTTACGTTGTCTGGCCTCAGTGGGGGAGGATGTGCCCAGTCCTGCAGAGACTTAATGTGTCAGAGTGGGGGGATTCCAGGGTTGGGGATATGGTGGGCTGGCTATACCCTCTCAGAAAAGATGGGTAAGGGGAGGAGGGAAAGATTGTGGGATTGAGTGAGCAGGAATAGTAGCAACAATCAAAATGTAAAGTGAATAAAATAAAATAAAATAAAATAAAAGCTTTACAAAATGTGTATCTGTATCTACCTTTCACATAGAATCAAATTCTATATTACCTTGGACCTTGGAGCTATTGTTGGTTAAGCCATTGATTAATGTTGCCACTTTTGTTGACTTTCAATAGGTACTTGAAATACAGTGTGTCTCTTGGGAAGAGTTATTAGAAGATTTATAATGCCATGGGAAGAAAGATGAATATAGCACAAAATGGATGTTCTGGCCCAATCAGAAGAGTTGGCATGATATTCGCAGATGTCCAATAGGATTCAGAAGAAGGGAAGGATCTCATGCAATGTCATTGATGAGCACTCTAGACCACCAGCCTGCAGTCAAGTTTTTTCCATTAAGACTGACAAGGAAGGAGCAAGGCATCTTTCATTGCTAAGAGGGAGTCTGAAATCTTACTAGTGTGTAACCTAAAGAATTAACGGAAATGAGGAAGAAAGATACATTTAGTTAAGATGTTACCATCTTATGACAAGAGGAGGTGTTATTAGTGGCCTTTTGATGTCTTGAAGTCTGGTAATATTGGGCTTATGGAATTAGGGGACCCTTGCATTTTCCTAGAATCCACGCAAATGGAAATTTTGCTAGAGCATCACAGATTTAGAACCAAGCTTATGGAAGGAGGTTGTCTTTTTCTTCATACTGACTGTGAGGATTAGGAATGAAAGATGTTCTTGAAAGTATCATTTCAGGATTAGTCTCTTGCCGAAAACCTAACATTAATAGGTTGACATTGGAATTAGGAAGGTGTTTTTTAAAGAGTTCTGTCCTTGTTGACTCTACTTAAGAACCTTTAGTATCATTTGCATGGATGAAAATATTGGCAGAACTACTTCATAATAAACTCTTAATCCCCATTTTAAAGATTACTGTTTTCACAGAGTATTTAACACTACACTGCTATTGTAATCTTACTACTAATTTGTGTTCTACTTTGAACATAAACTAGTAAATTATAAAGCTTTCCATGTATTATAATGAGTTAAAAAGAATGCAATACGTATAGTTGAATAATAGTCCATTTTGTAAATGTACCACATTCATCAGTTGGTTGACATCTAGGTGGTTGTTTATATTTCCTGATCTTTGTGAATATAGCAGTAATAAACATGGATAAAGAAATGTCCTTATAATTAGTTATACAGTAAGAAAATTATTGATACTTGCTAGCTGCTGTCACAAGAAAAGTGTTTGTTCTTTGTGTGTGTGTGTGTGTGTGTGTGTGTGTGGTTTTAATTATGTGTCTTCTGGTATAAGGAACACATTCCAGGACATATCTCCCACACCAAAGATAGTTATGCAGTAGAAACTGGAATCTGAGAGAGAGAGAGAGAGAGAGAGAGAGAGAGAACGTAAAATTGGATAATTAAGGATATGAGGGTAGATTTGAGAGGAGTTGGGAAAGTCTAATAAATATAGTCATTGCATATTGTATAGAATTCTCAAAAAATTAATTAAAATATTTTTAAACACAAAACAATGTATAGACTTGCTATGCATTTGACCTAACAATAGCAAGCCATACACATGTAACACACATGAACCACATTTAGAATTTTGTTCTTGTTTTCCTTTTGTTTGCCCTCTGGTTTCCCAATGAAAATAATCATCTCAAATCTAATAAACTCCAAGAGCGTTACTATCCTCTCCAACATTCATATTTATTTTCTCCATCTTTAAATTTCTTTCATATATTGCATCCAAACTGAAATTTCCCCTCCCCTAGTCTCTCACATCTAACCTACCCCTCCCTGAAATATCCCTCACCCACCAACCAACTGTTCTGCCTCTCCTTAGAAAAGATCAGGCATCCCAGACACATCAAACAAACTACTATAAGAGCAGGCACATAACATCGCAACAAGGTTGGATAAAGGCAACCCAGTAGGAGGGAAAGTGTCCCACAAGCAGACATTGTCAGAGATATCCCCCAATCCTACACTAAGGAATCCAACAAGAACACCCTGTTATTCAGCTATAGCATACATGCAGAGGACGTATGTAAGACAGGCTCTCTATTCTTTGTGAGCCCCCACAAGTCTCAGTCAGTTGATTCTGTGGACCATGTTCTTGTGGTGTCCTTTCTGACTCCTCCAATTCCTTCTCCTCCTCTGCAGGTCTGCCTAATATTTGGCTGTGGGATTATGCATCGGCTCCCATTAGTGGCTGTATGTGGTTTTTCTGTTCACTCTGATGAAAGTCATGAACACTCTGCAGGCAGGACAAAGTGTAGGTCAAAAATTTTGTAACTGGGTTGATGTTCCAATCCCACCACTTTAATGCTTGCCTGAGTACAGAATATGGCTAGTTTATGCTCCATGTCTCCCATTACTAGGAGTTTTGTTAGGATTATTCTTATAGATTCCACAAAGTTTCTAACTCACTTATTTTTCAATCATTTTCTTCTTGCTTTTGGACACAGCATACATAGCAGGTAATCAGAACAAACACATACCCACAGTTTTAAATTTATAAAATTTCTTCTAAAGTGCAAATAATATAGGAATATTAAAGTTGAATAATTATGTGCCTGAAACTTAAATTTGGTATTCTATTATAGACGTTTACCAAGGAGGATTGTTCTATGTTGCTAAAAAGAACAGGAGGTTTGTCATACACTAAGAATATTTTTAAATACATGACTAATATTGAGAAATGAAGTATGTGAATATTATGCTTCAAACTATCAGAAACTAGAGCCAAAATATCTTACTTACCTCACCTCTCCAATGAGATTTTTCAGCTATTATCTATATAATCTCATTGTTATCTGTAACTTTTGTGAAATAATTAATGTTTTAAATTTCTGAAAATCACAAAATGGAAGTCTCCAATAGTCTTATGTTTTTATAGGTCAGAAAAAATTTTGCTAATTGACTTACTGTAATGTTAATGGGGAAAATTAACTTTATGTACTCACTAGGAGACAGTACATTTTAAAAATCACTTTTTAATTTTTTTCTTTTAGGCTTGAAGGTTATTCACAATGGGACAAATTACACTAAATTGACTGAATTTATCTACTGTATGACAGTGCTTTAGAGAATAATTAGACACGTCTCTAGAAAAACCATTGCTACAAATGTTGGTCTCAAATTAGCACAGCCCATTTAGGCAGCAAAAACTTTCTCATAGTGCACTTTCACGGATGGATGTGAATAACTTAATTTAAATAATTTTTACACTTTGTGATGTTTTTCTGACTTTCACAATTTTAATTTTTTAGATTGATATATTGTCTCATACATGTTCCCAGTTGGTATAAGTTGAAATGTGTGTGTGTGTGTGTGTGTGTGTGTGTGTGTCTGTGTTTCTGTGTGTGTCTGTGTCTATGTCTGTGATTCTGTGTCTTTGTGTTGGTGTTTGTGTATTGTCAGGAGCCACTTTGCCAGCTTCTGTAAAAGACTGTCTGTCAAAAAGTGTCAAATCAGGCCAAGGTCTACTGGCAGAGTTCCTGACCTGCTGACACATGGTATCATAGAGGTGGGAGTGGGTGGGTGGGTGGGGGAGCACCCTCATAGAAGCAGGGTAAGGGGGGTATGGAAGAGGGGGTTGGCAAAGGAGAAACCAGGAAAGGGCATAACATTTGGAATGTAAATAAATAAAATTTATTTATTTATTTTCCCATGTTAATTTTCTTTATTTTTCACTGATACCACATGGATACTAAGTTTTTGAAAGCTACAAAATGTCTTCCACTTTATCAAGAAAGCATCAAAATGTGTCACTTTGCAAAGACATGAAAACACCTGAAGGAACTTACACAAGAATAGCATCCAATTATTTTTTAAAAAAGAGGGAATACACTTGAAGCTCAAGGCAAAAGGCTGAATGTTTTGTTAATCTTGGAGGAAGAAACGAAGAGAAATAGGTTGCCTTGATGGATAAAGTCATTGAATTGTCTCTACTGACTTGTGACTGACCCCTCAGAGGACTGCTTGATTTCTTAATGGTAGGACCGATGCAGTATATAAAGGTATTTCTATATTTTAATTTTTTTATGTATCCTATCCTGTACACTATAAACAAAGAAATTTAGGAGGCTACCAATAAAACTCCCAACTCAATGGATATGAAAGAAAGCTTATTTTGGAGTAAAATATGATATGAGCAATCATGGCTCAGACACACAGATTTAGGTTACCCCAAGTTTTGTGTTGAAATATGATAAAGGTTAAAGAATTTTTATTCACAATACAACTCAAAAAGCCATAACAAGACATTTCAAACACATAGGCAGAACCAGAAAGTAGTTGTGTCAAAGCACAGCAGGTGAACTTCTGCTAGAGGTTGTTTAAGCCATTTCATGACCTCCTTGGCTTTCTATTGGTAAAAACATTGGATTCATTTGTATACTTTAAGACAAATATACTCATCATGATGTAAGGTCATATAGAAAGATGGACAATAAATGGCAGCTAAAGGACTGACGATTGTTGGGGTAACCATTCTGTGTATTGTGTGAAGTTTGTGTTTATATTATTCAATTGTTGATTTCTGTACCACCAGGGAGCTGAGCACTGGCCAGATTTGGTATTGCTATTCTTATGACTCATCACCAGCTTCACTATTTTGTAAACATGCACCTTTTTCACTTGTTGATATGATTAATAAAGATCAGATATTATTATTCATTATTATTACTGGTTAACAGCTACACTTGAAATGGAAGGCTGAGAGAGCATCCTTAAGAGAAAAATTAGGCAGGGATTAGGGGAACTCCAACAGGACATGGAGGTGGTCAGAGGTACCCCGAATAAGAGATAGGTAATGGGCCACATGGTAGGACATGGAATAGAATAGTCAGAATAATTAACTTAGATGAGCTATCTGGGATGTAGCCTAAGCTAAGGCCTGAGCTATACTAAAATGAGTAAGTGTGTCATTATTTATCCACAAGAGGGTCCAAGAGAGTTTGGCAATAGAAGATAGCCTGAAATAAGTTGTAGATAATTAGATAATAAGCTCTGTTCTACAGTGTGATATGGTTCCTAAAATCTTTGAAATCCAAATCAGTCATTTCCCTTCATAGGTGTAAATTATTTCTGAAAATCTTGTCTCACAACTGATGAAATTTTGCAGAAAAATGGAGTGTGAAAATGAAATCAGTGACTCAGGAATAACTCAGAAGCATAGTGTAGACAAACATTACTTGACAATGTAAGTATACATAGGAAAATAGTAAAAATTTTACGAAATATAAGCATAAATTAGCAAAACAAATATTTTCTTATTTATGAATGTGTGATAAAACATGTGGATGTGTGTAAACAGACAGAGAGATCAGGGCATGGGCAAACCTCTGGATAAAATGTTAGCGTTAACTTTACATCATTGATACATTCCTAGGAAATTTTAAACTCTCTTCCTTGCTCCTCGTCTCTCTTCTTAGTATGTGTATGAGTATCTGTGTGTGTGCGTGCGCGCCTGTGTGTGTGTTCGTGTGCGCGCGCGAACACACTCTCTCTCTCTCTCTCTCTCTCTCCCTCTCTCTCTCTCTCTCTATTGCCTATCACTGTGTTGCTAATACTAATTCTATTTTCTTAACTAGTTGTAAAACAAAAGGCTGAGGTTCTGATTTTACTTCTTTGGAAGAGCTCCTTTTTTGCTGAAATATAAGAGAAACAGTCAGGAACTCTCCTTTTTGTCAATGAAAACATAAATACATCTCCCAAAATCAGTTACTGCCACTGAAGAATAAGAGAACAAATGGATGTGGAAGCACTAGTCTATTTGGTATATAATGAAAACACTGACATCTCCCAGATTAGCCTAAGATGATAAAATCCTGGTTACTAAGTTATTCAACTTGTAGTCCAAACATCATCACTTCTTAAAAATTCACTTTTATAGTAATGCTTTGAGAACATGTAAAAATTTTGATTCTTGATGTGAGTGCTAATATCATTCTGAGTGTGTGTGTGTAATTAAATCTATCATTATAGAACTAATTTATTTACTACAGGATATTATTTAGTATCCTTCCTATGTATAGCAACTAGCTTTTATTTTCTCATTTTAAAGGAATAAAAGGCTTCTTGAGATGCATGTGAACAAGGGAGTATTCAGATGAAACATGAGGATCACTCTCGCTTTTCTTTTTCCTTAGGACTGCTTTTACAAAGTCGTTAACTCAGGCTTTTCAGATATGAATATGAACCTAAGTAGAAGTATGAGTAACATACTTTATATACTCTTGGGGAAACACAAAGCAACTGAGAAAGTGCATGCAATGCTTAAAAACTCAAGTCAGTATTAAATGGCCATAGGAAGCACAAGCACACTTTTAGACATATATGTTGATTGACAACAAAGTCCTGAATAAGTATCTGTAGAGGTGTGAATAGCAATTTATTCACAACAGATAATGTTTGGAAGCAACTCTAGTTGCCTAATGATAGATAAATAAACAAATTTTATTACATACATTAGAACATTAATCGACATTAAGAGTGAACAAAATATTAACCTAAAACATAGATGAACTTTCAGGACACTTTGTGAACCAGTCCTAAAAGACAGGTATCAGGATTCTGTTTCCCTGAGATTTCACAGTGATTGTAAACTGTAGAAACAAAAACAAACAAAAAAACCAAACTGCAACAAATAAGCAAAGTAGTAGCATGTGCTAGGTCCATAAAAGAGGAAAATGGGAGATGAAGTCTTGTGGAAACCAAGCAGAGTGGCTTAACTGAGCTATTCTGGAGTCTGAGATTGGAAATTCCTAGTACTTTTGCATTATTCATTTAAATTAATTAAAATGGTAAGTTCTTTGTATGTGTTCAGATAGTCTCAGATTCAAGTTAGAAAATATATTTCTGAGTACATAAAATGGGAAAAAGTGGTGTAAGTCTGCAATCTAAACAAATAATAAAACATTCTATTTCTAATCTTTCAAATTTTACTTAACAACAGCCAACTCTTTTCGTTACCATAAAGTACTTAGGGTTGAATTGTAATTCACTGGGATAAATATTTACAGTAATATCCACTATATTCAATAGACTATCATTGTCTCAAATACTTGATAAAGACTTGCTTTTGGATAGTTTCTTTCTTCCAGTTGGTTTTATACTCTGAAGAAGCGTGCCAAGAGGAGACAGAGGTATGAAAGATAAAAGTAGAGGCTGAAAATGACTTAAGGTCATATAAATGGGTAAATTTGCAAACAAAAACCAACGATTAAATTCTTAGAAAGCATATTTTAAACCATCAAGATCCTTTGCCACAAATGTTGGTTAAGTTTTACTACATTATATGTCACCAATGAGCAAAATACATAAGTCCAATAATGGCTGTATCTTGTCCATAAAAATATTAAAATGTGATATAAGAATTCATGGGCAAATTAGCAAGCATTAAATATTCCATATATTTAAAATTTTTGGGAAATGATGGTTTTATCCATAGAGATTAAAATGTTTATATTGAATTAAATTGCTTAATATTGGTTCTTATCTTGTTTCATAATAGTATATTGCACTTCTCTCAAGGAAAACAAATTCATGCAGACCCTAAGAAATAACTATAGTTAAAAAGATGATAGTAATAGGGTTTTGATACTAATAATAGCACAAAGAAAGAGAAATTGCATAGTGATAATTGTCATAGAGTGGCTCATAATCCTGAATCTGTGCTATGTCATGTTTATTAATTAACTTAATTTTCCCAGTGAATGATAGGTGCGTACTTCTCTAGATAATGATGTTCTTTATGTGGGTAAAGGAAAATAAACAGAAAAATCTCAAGATGAGGGCAAATGTGTATAATCTCATATTCCAAAGTCCAAAAAGGTCATGCACCTTCAGGGTTGTTTAATTCAGTGGCTAATGATGTTCTCAAGCTATCATCTATTTTCCTGATTCTTCCGACATTCCCTCTTGTGTACAGCAGTTTGTTCTCATTTCCTCATTTTAGGGAAGTAAAGTGTTGGAGTGTGACATGTGTACTTTCAGGCAAGACGCATGAGGAGAACAGGAGAATCTCTTGTGTAGATTGCTTTTCATTTTCATTCATGGAGTGAATCTTTGCACAGTGCTTCCTGCAGAATTCTCCAGTGTACGTATAATACAAGTAGAAATGAGAGCTTTTGTTTGGCGAGACAAGAAGGGCCACAGTCGAAAAGCGGGAAAGAAGTGTGATCCGTTTCTTTCAAGAGCATCTGGGAGTCAAGCCCACAGCCCTCTCCTTAGCCAGTAGCCATCCTATGGGGTTCCTTCCTCAATGGGGAACTCCAGAAGGTTTCAGGGCTTCCTTCTCTGGAAAGGCAGGGGTCTGTGAGAGCCAGGCCTCTATCCACAATCAGGAGCCAGCTGAGTGTTGAACAGGTGAGAGGAGAGATGTGATCTGCAGCATAGAGCCAGGAGGACTTTGATTGGCTGTTTGTGCATATAAATTAGATGATATAAAAAGGGACCAATCAGGAGCTAAGTAGATGCCTCAGCACTAAACGGTACATACTGATCTTGCAGATGATCTGAGTTTGTACTCCAGAATCTATATAGAGAGGCATCTGGTCCCACACTCTACACACACAGACACACACAGACACACACACAGACACACACACAGACACATACACACATACACAGACACACACACACACACAGACACATACACACACACACAGACACACACACACACACACACACACACACACACACACAATATCCGTGGCTATCCTAAGTCCAGCTTAACAATTACATGAGAAGATTTTAAAACATGAATTAGGGCTTATGTTGGATCTCAGTGGTCAAGTGCTTGTTTACCTAGCATGTTGACAGTATTTGCTTTTCATTTGATCAAACTAAAAATATAAGAAATGTGTCATAATCTCAGTAAGTTGTTGAAGGGGAATTCTGCGGTATACACAAGAGCTGGAGAGACTTATATGTAGTTTTAATAGTCCAATTGAACTTAATGGGAGGGAGAAGGAAAATACATTGATTGACAAAGGAAAAGATACCTGACAGAGTGTATATGGTATAGCATTCTTGGTCCCTGTGTTTAATGCAAGGACCTATTTAATTATTTTTATTTCATTTTATTGAGTGTGACAGATTCTGAACATCTCTGAGTGTTGATGTAATGATGTAACATATTGAAAAAAAATAAAATGCACAGGGGAGAAAGGGTAACCACAAAAGCAATTTCTTTTGTTAATAAAGGAAGAGAATGTAAACAATTACACAAAGATTAGTCTTAGAGAGAAATGAGCCCATTGAAATTATAGCTCTGCATGAGAAAATATCTCTTTATCTGCTAAAATGTGGACTTTTCTACACACGAGATAATGCAATCTCTCAACAATTCCCAGAATCGGATGGCCAGATATTCATAGCCATGGTCGAAACTGATAAAAGGGAAAAGATGTGAAATTCTGAAAGGTAACAAAGTACTACAAAATTATCAAAACTGGAATACATTCATTGTTTGTGGATATTGCAAAGAAAGAGGTCAATCTTAGTATCTGATGCTCAACATTCCAAAATAAATTGCCTGGCTATAATGGCAAGCTTGTGTTTTCCCTTGACCTGCACTTATATACTTTAATTATCTGGTGTAAATTTGAAAAATTCTTGCAGCTTTCATTATTGATTTGTTCAAACCATGACCTAGCTATTCTGGTAGAGCTGTCCTTTTTCAAATACATCTCTAGCAATACTAACTCTACATTTACTTTGTATTTGTCATTTTCCTTACTTCCTCCAAATGGAAACATTCTCTCCTAGAGGGAAGAAGGAGAATCACATCATTCTAGAAACTCCGAAACATAACAGGTCAAGGAAGCTCTCTGAGTGTGCCAGAATGATCACACTCCTTTTGAAAAACCTAAGAGCAGTAAACAATAGCTGAGACAGAAGTGGCTTTCTTGGTAAAGCTGCCTGAAAGGTAGCCAGGAAGCTGAAAACATATAGCTCTCATGAGTACACACCACCTAGTCTGGATATTGTCAATGGTGCAGCTGCCTAATATCTACCAGTTCCAATAAGCAAGTCTAATAAACTCAATGGCTCACGAATGAGACTTGCTAGAATTGTCTCTTGGTTTGCCATCTATACTCCAGCTTCAGTAAGTTGATGTCTATTCCTCTATCCTTAGGTAAAGTCATGAAATGTCAATCAATATCATTGATCTCTATTAAAGGGAAGTAACTTCACAATATTAGATTGTTGGCATGCATTTTATCTTCTAGTAATTGCAGAAAATTTTTCCTACCCAAAATTACTATTTTGCTATATTCACTGGCTCCTACAGTGTGCTGTCTATAAAAGACGCAATGCGAAAAGAAAAAAGAAAAGAAAAATCCCAAAACCTATTTTACAAATTGTTTTCTTATAAATCCTGTTATTCCAGAATTAGAATTGCTGCCGTACTATTCACTGTTCACTACTGATCGTATCCATTACAAACTCTGGTGGTTTGGTTCCAATGCTTGTCAGTTATCTAGTCCTCAAATAATAAGACTATATAGGAAAACAAGGGAAAAATATTGATGAAATTACTACATAAATACAAATAACTGACAAATTAAAAGTAAGCTTCATTGAAACAGCTGCCAGTCTGTAAAATGAGATTAAAATTAACAAATATTACTAAGCTCTATATAAGCAGTTAGAGGTGTACAGTTTTACCCTGTTCTTGTCACTGTATGTATTGAATGTATATCCAAATATACATTTATATATGTGTATATATGCATTATATACACAAATAAAGCACATATATGCATACAAAACACACACACAGAGAAAGACAGAAACACACACACAGCGGAGAGGGAGATGGAGAGGGAGAGGGGGAGGAGGAGGGTGAGGGGGAGGAGGAGGGAGAGGGAGAGGGAGA
>NW_021604622.1:16188517-16210340 GCF_004785775.1 Grammomys surdaster
ACATGAATGTCTCTACAATGTATCAAGAAAAAAAAATCAGTTTGTAGAAGACACACATTCTTTTCCACACTAATTGCAGCATTAGTCATAATAAACAGGAAACAAAGTAAGTTTCTACTACATGATGAATGATTACTAAAATGTGGTAAATCAAAGCAATAGAGGTTTAATCAGTTATGAAAAGAACATCATATTGAGTGAAAAAAAAAAAACAAAGCCCACATTCTCTTACATTCTTAGTACCTACCACTGGCTGTTAACGAAAATTATTAACTTTCATAATGATGGTAATTTAAATATTCTTATTTTGCCTTGCCTTCCAGTTTAAGTTAGAGGTACGTAAGCATATTTGAATATGACACAGGATAAGAAATACATAAAATAATGTCCAGGATGCCGAAAATGTCCCACTGCCAATGAAATTGAGATGGCTTGTGCACACCTGCATCCAGGTTCAGAGACACAGTCATATGGGAGAAACAGTGCTCAGTACAGTGTCTGTAATTAAGAGTCAAGTAATCTACAGTTCAAGTCAAATCAAATCTTTGATTAAAAAAAACATACAATGGAAAAAAGAAAGCATCTTTAACCAATGGTACTGGTCTAACTGGCAGTCTGCTTAAGGAAGAATTCAAATAGATCCAGGTTTATCACCTTGCACAAAACCCAAGTCCAAGTGGATCAAAGACTTCAACATAAAACTAATCTCTAAATCTCATCAAAGACTAAGTGGGAAATACCCTGGAATGCATTGGTACAGGAGAAAATTTCCTGAACGGGATACCATTTGCTCAGGCTCTAAGATCAACAACTGATATATTTTATCTTATGAAACTGAAAGCCTTCTGTAAGGCAAAGGACACTGTCATAGGACAAAGTGGCAGCCCACAGATTGGGCAAAAATGTTCCCAAACCCTATATCTGACAGAGGGTTAATATCTAAAATATATAAAATCTCAAGAAGTCAGACTCCAACAATCTAAATAACCCTATTATAAATGAGATACAGTGATAATAAGAGAATTATCAGCAGAGGAATCTGGGATGGCTGAGAAGCACTTAAAGAAATGCTCAACTTCCTTAGTCATCAGGAAAATTCAAATCAAAATGACCTTGAGATTCCATCTTAAACCAATCAGAATGGCTAGGATCTAAACCTCAAGCAACAACACTTGCTAGTGAGGATGCAGAGAAAGGGGTACACTCCTCTATTACTGGTGGGACTGCAAGCACTCTGGAAATCAATCTTGCTGTTTCTCAGAAATTTGGAACTAGTTCTACCTGAAGATCCAGCTATACTGCTCCTGGGAATACACACAAAACAGGCTCTACCATACCACAATCTGTTCATAACAGCTTCATTTACAATCTCTAGGAACTGGAAACAACCCAGATATTCTTCAACTGAATAATACATACAGAAAATGTGGCACATTTACACAATGGAATACAACTCAGCTGTTAAAAATATAAATTTTACAGGCAAATGGATTGTACTAGAAAATATCATCCTGACTAGGTAACCCAGGCCCAAAAGGACATGAATGGTATGTACTCACTGATAAGTCGATATTAGCTACAAAGTATGATACCCATAATAAATTCCATAGATGCAAAGAAGTTAAAAAAGAAGGAAGGCTCAAGCAAGGATGCCAGAATTTCATTTAAAAGGGGGAATAAAGTACTCATAGAATGCAGGAAGAAGGAGGGAACTTGATGAGAGATGGGATGGGGAGAGAAGTGAGATCTCAGGATCAAGTGAGGGCCAGAGGGCCATGAGAATGATGGAAATCTGCAGCTGCTGGAGCGTGGGTCTTTAGGAAGTACTAGGGACCTGGAATGGGAGAAGCTCCCAGGGGTCAGTACAGGTGATCATAGCTGAGACTGAAGGAATAGCTAATCAGTAACTAGTCCAACCTGAGACTCATCCTATGGGCAAGAACCAGTTACTGACACTATTAATGATAATCTGTTATACTTGTAGCCAGCAGCCTAGCATAACTGTCATCTGAGAAGCTCTCCACAGCAGCTAACAGAAACAAGTGCAGATGCGCACAGTCAAATATGAGAAGAAGCTCAGGGATTCTTATAGATGAGCTTCAGGGAAGACAGAAAGCCCTTAAGGAGATAGGAATTCCATAGGAAGACCAAATAGTCAACTACCCTGGATCTTTGGAAGCTCTCAGAGAGCAAGCCACAAACCAAAATGAATTCACAGGCTGGACCGGAGACCTCTGGCACATATATAGTAGATATGAAGCTCAGTTTCAATGTATGTCCGTCAACAACTAGAGTAGGGGCTTTCTGCAAAGCTCTTGCCTGTCTGTGGAAAGCATTCCCCCACAGGGTCTCCAGGTCCGTCCTCCTTGGGAGAGGATTAGCCTGACCTTGAAGAGATTGATATGCAAGGGGGAGAGTTACAGAGGTGGGGGACACCCTCTCTGAGGAGAAGAGGAGGGCTCTGTGATGGGGGAGTGGAAGGGGAATAGACATTGGGATGTAAAATTAATTAGATAAATATATTTATTAAATCATAGCTGCTTTCAGATATTCAAAACATATATGGAAGGATTAATGTAACAATAAGCAGTTCATGCAGTTCTTGAGAAGTGAGATTTGATGTGTACAGCCTGAAATTAAAGACATGGTGATATTCAAAGTTGTAGAACGAATACTATCCTCCATTAGTGCCACTGAAGATAGCTAGAAACGTTGTGTGTAGCCTGCCCAGGAGAGGCAATAAGCGGCTACATTCTACAGATCCCCAAATGAAGCCCAAACAATACCACAGTGTGTCCAGAGGACAGGTAAAATTTGTTGATTGTAGCCTTTGTCCTGTATATTTCAATCTTGAGTTGGTTTGGCCCTTCCTGTCTATGTTCCATCTTCCTCCAACAAAATGAGAGATTTAACTTCCTGATCCTCACACAATTGCATTTTAGCAATGCACAATTTAATTCAGAGGGCAAAACTAGGTCACTAGATTTAGGAGAAATTTTTAACCAGACTTCTGAACAACTCTAGAAGAGTTGCAAAATTGAGATTTTTGACTGAGTGAATATATAGTTCACTTTGTAGTTGGGTATGAGTATTGCCCTTTGGATTTAGAGGAGACTCCTAGAGTTTGGATTTGGAATGCTTCTAAAAAGTCCACAGAATGAAATACTGATTAAGAACTCGATGCCATTTACCAGTGGAATTCAGGGGAATATCTGAGGTTTCATGCCTGAAGAGATTGTAGAAACCTAGCCCCTTCTTGTCTTCTGCCTTCTTGCTGGGATGAGAACCTATCTACTTTGAGAATCTCTATCTTGATTCCAAACTTCAAACCAAAACAAGCATTATCTTAGTTACTTTTTATAATAGAAAGATAATACAATATCAAACTAACAGATCATAACATTTTTTACATAGATTACTAGGCCTTTAATTAAAGATCGAGCTGTATTCTGGTATTCCTGCTATGAATTTAATATTTGGTTTATCTACACATTTTCTATTTAAATTCAGTGTTACATTTTTTGATGATAAACTTCGTTCACAATAATTTTGCTTCTATGGTTATGCTATTAAAATTTGTAAGACAACTATTATCAGATACTCTATTATTATGCTCAAGATATATATTTTTTGCAATTAAAATGATTTTCCCAAAAGAAGAACACTCCTCCTTACTAGTGGGATTGCAACTGGTACAAACACTCTGGAAAGCTATCTGAAGGTTTCTCAGAAAACTGGAAATGTATCTACCTGAAGAACCAGCAATACCACTCTTGGGAATATACCCAAAAGATGCCCCACTATTCCCCAGGGGCACATGTTCCACTATGTTAATAGTGTCCTTACTTGTGATAGCCAGGAGCTATTATCAACCCAGATGTCCCACGACAGAAGAATGGATAGAGAAAATGTGGCTCATTTACACAATGAAATACTACTCAGCTCTTAAGAATGAGGACATCCTGAGTTTTGCAGGCAAATGAATGGAACTAGAAAATATCAGCCTGAGTGAGGTAACTCAGACCCAAAAATATGCATGGTATGTACTCACTAATAAGTGGATATTAGCCTAAATAAATAAATAAATAAATAAGAAAAGTACAAAATACCCAAGACACAGTCCACAGAACTCACAAAGGTCAACAAGCTGAAGGGCCCAAGTGAGGACTCCTCAGTCCCACTTCGGAGGGAGAAAAAAAGCAACTACATGGTGGGGAGAGAGGGAGGCACCTGGGAGGAAAAGGGGAAGAAGCGGGGAGAGGGGAACATGATTTGGTATTGGGTGAGGGAAAAGGACTGAAGTCCTGAGGGTCAGCAAAAAGAATGGAAACAGGAAACCTCTGGAGGTAGGAGGTTTGGAGGACCCTCCAGAATGTACCAGAGACCTGTGAGGTGAGAGACTCTCAGGACTCAAAGGGAGGGACCTTAGATGAAATACCCAACAGTAAGGAGAGGGTACTTGTAGAGTCCACCTCCAGCAGAAAGACAGGGCATCAAGTGAGGGATGGGTTGCTATCCCAAGGTCAAAACTCTGACCCATAATTGTTTCTGTCTGAAAGAAGTGCAAAGGAAATGGAGAAGAGCCTGTGGAAAAGAAGATCCAGTGACAGGCCCAAAGTAGAATCCAGCTCAAGGGGAGGACCCAAGGCCTGACTCTATTACTTAAGCTATGGAGTGCTCACAAAAATGGACCTATCATAACTGCCCTCTGAAAGACCCAATAACCAGCTGAAAGAGTCAGATGCAGATATTTGTACCAAACCAATGCTGACCTTTGTGGTTGAGTTAGGGAAAGGCTGGAACAAGCTGAGGAGGAGGACAACCCTGAAGGAGGACCAGCAGTCTCAATTATTCTGGACCCCCAAGATCTCTCAAACACTGAACCACCAAAAAGGCAGCATATACCAGTTGATACTAGGCCCCAAACACATATACAGCAGAGAACTGATGGGTCTGTGTTCAGTCAGAGAAGATGCACCTAACCTTCAAGAGACTGGAGGCCCCAGGGAGTTTAGAGGTCAGGTGGGATGCGGTGGGGTGGAAACATCCTCATGGAGACAGAGGATGGGGAGGAGGTATGGGATGTGGAACAGTCAGAGGGTGCACCGGGAGGGTAATAAAATCTGGAGTGTAAAAAATAAACCAACCAAACAAAAATTTTAAAACAAAAAACAACAACAACAACAAAAATAAAGTAAAAGGGAAGTAAAAAATTCTTGCGTATTTTAATCCTTGAAAATGATAGTTATCTGTTGTCTGTTGAAAACTTCTTAATGTTTCTGACTTTCAGATATGTAGTTTTAACTTTTCTGTTGCTCTGATTTAAAAAAAAACAACTTAGGAAAGCAAGTTTATCTCATAATGGTGGAATAAGCACGACAACAGTCAGTTGGAACAGGAAGCTGGATGATCACGTCTTCAACTGAGAACATGCACCACCAGCATAACTGTAAGTAGATTAGGCATTTAAAAGTAAACAACCCCTCACCATGTAATTCTTCCTCCAACAAGACTGCCATTCCCCATAACCTATAGAGATAGCATAGTCGAATACAGAGTCAATAGTCAAATCCAAAATCCATAAGTTTTTGAGAGATATTTCTTATTTTATCAGCCACAAGAAATGCATAATGTTTAAATTTTAAAATTTTAATTTACCTTTGTCAATCACATGTACTATATTTTATAGCCCATTTCATGTAAATTTTATAATGTTTCCTACTTTATGTCTCTTAAACAGATATGAATAAAAATCATACAAATTTGTCAGATATAGAGAAGGGACTTTGGGAGTGGGACACAGGATACATGGAAATATCATTTGGATTAAGTATGTTGTGAAAAAAAAGTATTATGTAGTAATTATAATAATACCTGCTCTTTTGAAAAAAAATACATGATAACTTGAAAAACTTTAGAAACAAGTGCAGAATGTTGGGGGCAAAGGCGAGGTCTGGACCTATCTAGATGTTTGGAACATCCTAGGAACATGCATCAGTTGCTATACTCCTAGATAAATGGAGGGTTGGGTTTTGAGTCAAAAATCCTTATAGTGACATTAATATGGGAATGAAAATGAAAGGAGAAGGTTAATTCAATCATTCGACATATAATGATGTGAACCCTCATTCCGCTGAGAAATTTCTCACTTATTGTTTATCAAGTATAAAAATGAGCTCACCAACATTTGCAGCAGTCTTTACAAGTCATGTTAAATTCGGTGCAGAAAATAACAATATGGAAACTCTTCTTTACAACTATATAACATAGTAAATTGTTTTCATACTTCAGTTAACAGTGTTAGGGCTGGGTCTATTAGCAGTGGTCAGAATGTGTCTGAAAGTGTTTAGACCAGGTTTCAGCAACTGTCTTTACCAAATTTACTAAAGAATTAGAGAAAGAAAGAAATCAGATTACAGGAAACATTTTCCCCTGGAATCCCAAAATAGTTGTTCTGCTATCTGTTCTCACAGAAAGATGGGAATTATGTGGTTAGCTAAAGTCAGTTATATTTAAAATAATCATTAGAAACAATCAATTATATTTCTGAGTGTATTGGTACAAGAACATACGATTCACAAAAATGGTTTTCTGAGCCGTTAATCTGTAAATGATGAAAATAAACAAGAGAATTAGCTGAAATTCAATAGAGAAAGGAAGAGAAAACAAGAAGAATAAATATAAAAGCTGTGCTTGTAGTTTTCATTGAGTTTTCTACAAACTAGAATTTGGGGTGGTGAAATTGTTCTGATAATGGATTCTATGAAGTAGGACTTAAGAAAAGACAACATGAAAGTTCAGTGGGAGATCAAGAAGGGTCACGATCAAGACAGATGAGGGCTCAAAGTGACCCTTGAATCCAATAAGATGAAAGTCACTCTCAGCCTTGAGAAGAACATAGGCCGAAATTGTATGAATAAAAGTGTCACTAGGGTAAATCAAATGGAAAATCAGAGAGAAGATGAGTTTGTGTACACAAGGCTATTACTGGTTTTGGTAAAGGACTACAAAAGGATAGAGAAACACGAAATAGGATTTCAGCTTAATGATAAAAGGATCAAGATTTTCTTGCAAGAAATAAAAATGACAGAAGTACCTACCTACTTTTAAAGTGAATGGATATATTCTATGATTGCATGCCATCAACCTCTAGGAGGTTTTATGTTTCTCTAGTAAGTTCCCTTGTTCATGAGTGTTTCTACCAGTTAGAAATTTTTGTTTACTGTTTGTTTCCATTTATTCCAGGAATCTCCTTTTGGTTTGCCTTTAGCAAACCAATGGAACTTCATGAAATGACCTCTATATATTATATTCATTTTTGAACATTTCAGACATGTATATAATTCTCTTACTTATTTTCCCCCTCCCATTTCTTCTGTCATTCTCTCTGCCTCTCCCATTTAAAACTTTCTTCCCAATAACCCTGCTTCTTCCTCTTATAGCATCCTTGTGGATGATCCACTGAGTTAATCAGAGTTAATTGCAAGATCCAGAGCAAGTAATCAATGACTATACCACTGACAAAGCTAATACAATCTCCTCTGGGAACCATTAACTGACAAACAGGAAACAGGTTTATCTGTCTTGCAGTGCAACCCTGTGAATAACTCCTACTGAGTGCTTCAGTTTCGGTTTTATGCTCTCCGACTCCTGATCTAACTTTTGTAAGTAAAACATTAAAAGTTGTTCATTTAAAATAGCTGAGTAAATTTTCTTTTTCTTTTTGTTTTTTTAATTTATTTATTTTAAACTCCAAATTTTATTCCCCTACCTGTCCACCCTCCCATTGTCCAACATTCCATACCTCCTCCCTGCCCCTCTGTCTCCACAAGGATGTTCCCACCCCCCACACCACCAGACATCTAAATTCCTTGGGGTCTCAAGTCTCTTGAGGGTTGGGTGTACTTTTTCTGATTGAACCCAGACCTGGCAGTCCTCTGCTGTATATGCATTGGGAGCCTCATATCAGCTGGTGTATGTTGCCTGATTGGTGGTCCCGTGTCTGAGAGATCTTTCTTTTGACGTCTAAAATTGACCATTGAAATTATGACCTCTCTGTAGCTGCTACCTTCAAGGAGTTTGGTACTATGCATTAAGATGCTAACCCCACCACTGCACAGCCATCTCTCTGGCTGTGCTGACACTCTTCTTCAACAATGGCAAAAGTGTCAGTACATTCTTGCCATCCCGCCATTGTTCTTCAGCAGCCACAAAGGCATGGATGCTGAAACTCCATCCAAATTGCCAAGTCTTCTATAAATTTGCTTGCTCAAAAAGTAAGTCTTGCCTGCAATTCCATGTGATACTACTAATTGGTACATGTTATTGCACCTAAAATTCTGGTCACTAGGAGGTCTCAGAGTAAAACTTTTCTGTGGCATTCTCTTAGTGTTTAAAGTTACGCAGAAGAATGCAGTCACTGATTATAAGTGCTTCCTCAGTCATTTAGCATATTCACCACGCTATGTCCTGCTGTTTCTCTGATAATGATGCTATGGAGAGCATAGAAGGCAGATGCTGCACAGAGAAGGGCCAATTAGAGAAGCCCGTGGGAAGAATTGAGACCCATGAACAAGTAAATATTCTATACATGAATTTCATGCATAATCGTAAGTGAGACTATCATCAGATGAAATTGGAATAGCTATTCTCACTTGTTTTACCCTGGAACCTGGAGTATATCCTCAGATACTGGAGTAATCAGTACCATATTATTACTGAAAGTATTTTGTTTAATGAAAAAATATGATTATATTTTTTTCAGAATCATGATATTTTGCTTTAAATTACATTTTCATTTGGTAAATGTGTTCCCTTATTCTTCGCTAATATTTTTCTTTGTTTCCTTCCTGTTCTCTGTTATTCTAATGTATTGATAACAGAATTATTGTGCTCAGCTTATTTACTGATATCTACTTATAGTTTCTTTAATAATATAATTTTTGCTTGTACAGATACATTGATTGATATTTTTATATAATATACATTAAGTTGAAAAATATGTATTATGAAGCATAACTCTGCCAGAGCTGGACCAATACAGATGTAGATGTGCACAGCCAAACAATGGACTGAGCAAGGGGATCCCAATAAGGAAGTTAGGATAAGGAATGTAGGAGTTGAAGGAGTTTGCAACCTCATAGGGAGAACAACAATATCAACCAACCAGACCTACTAAAGCTCCTAGGGACTAAACCATAAACCAAAGAGTACAGAGAGTGTACCCATGTACAATCCAGCTGGATATGTAGCAGAGGATTTCCTTATCTTGCATCCCTGGAAGGGGCGCTTCTTGGTCCTGTGGAGGCTCTATGACCCAGGATAGGGAACCTCTGAGGCAGGAGTGGACGGGCGGGTGGGGAAACACTCTCATAGAGGCAGGGAGAGGGAGCAGGAGATAGGGGGCTTGCAGAGGGCAAACTGAGAAGGGAGATAACATTTGAAATGTAAATAAATAAAATAACCAATAATAAAAGAAAAACACAAGACAAAGAAAAATGAGAATTAAGCAAATAAAATAAAAGAATGGTTTAATGACAGTAGGCCTTCTAATTCTGCAGGATTCCCAGCTTCCATGTGTTTGACATTCAACCTAAGCTTTGATGATCCATTTGTTACTAATTTGAGCATATGTTACAAAAGTATCATCATGATTATTCACCCTCTCTTTTCTGTTCAATAGTATTTCATTGTCAACACTTAAAGTATGCCATAAGGCACAGAATAAAAAAAAAAGTATTTTAGAAAAGCTATATTGTCATGGATCTTCTGGCTTTTATAGTCTCTGGTGAGAAGTCTGGTGTAATTCTTGTAGGTCTGCCTTTCTATGTTACTTGATTACTTCTCTTATTGCTTTTAGTATTTTTTCTTTGTTTTGAGCATTTGGTGTTTTGATTATTATGTGATAGAAGAAATTTCTTTTCTGGTCTACTAGATTTGGAGTTCTGTATGCTTCTTGTATGTTCATGGGCATCTCTTTCTTTAGTTTAGGAAAGTTTTCCTCTATAATTTGTTGAATATATTTACTGGCCCTTTAAATTGGGAATCTTCACTTTCATCTATACCTATTATCATTAGGTTTGGTCTTCTCATTGTGTCCTGGATTTCCAGGATGTTTTGGGTTAGGAGTTTTTTGCATTTTGTATTTTCTTTGACAGTTGTGTCAATGTTTTCCGTGGGATCTTCTGCACATGAGATTCTCTCTATCACTGGTATTCGGTTGGTGACACTTGCATCTGTGACTCCTGATCTCTTTCCTAGGTTTTCTAACACAAGGTAGAAATCTCACTTTGGGATTTCTTTATTGTTTCTACTTCCATTTTTAGATCCTGAATGGTTTTGTTTAATTTTTCATATGTTTGGTTGAGTTTTCTTGCAATTCTTTAAGGGATTTTTGTGTTTCCTCTTTAAGGGCTTCTACCTGTTTACTTGTGTTCTCCTGCATTTCTTGGAGGGAGTTATTTATGTCCTTCTTAAAGTCCTCTATCATCAACATGAGAAGTGATCTTTAATCTAAATCCTGCTTTTCCAGTGTGATGGGGTGTACAGGACTTTATCCATAGAATGCTAGGGATGGTTCAATAAATGGAAATTCATCAACTTAATCCACTATATAAACAAACTCAAACAAAAAAGCCAACATGATCATCTCACTAGATGGTAAGAAAGCATTTGACATATTCAATATCTCTTCATGGTAAAAGACCTGGAAAGATCAGGAATTCAAGGCCCATAAATGTATATAGTAAAAGCAATATACATCAAACCAATACCCAACATCAAACTAAATGGAGAGAAACTTGAAGCAATCCCACTTAAATCAGGGACTAGACAAGGCTGCCCACTCTCTCTCTACCTATTCAATATAGTACTAGAAGTCCTAGCCAGAGCAATCAGACAACAAGAGGAAGTCAAGGGATACAAATAGGAAAGGAAGAAGTCAAAATATCACTATTTGCCCATGATATGATAGTACACATAAGTGACCATAAAGTGTGTTAGTAATCTGTTAAACTCCACCTACACAGTCACGTTGCAACAGCCAGGTACACTCCGCCCCACAGTTACCTGGCAACAGGCAGGTAACCCTGCCCACTATAAAAAGGGCTGCTTGGCCCCTCCTCTCTCTCTTGCTCCTCAACCCAGCGCACCTGCAGGTTGTCTCCCCTCCCCCCTTCTCTTCTCCCTCTCTCCACGTGGTCATGGCCAGCCTCTACTCCTCTCTACTTCTCTCTCTCTCCTCTTGCTCTCCCACTCTCTTAATAAACCTCCCCTCGTGGAACCATCTTGGCCTGCTGTGATCTGTACAAGCTGCACCGTGACCTTTTAAAGTGTCCACCAGAGAACTCCTAAACCTGATAAACAACTTCAGCAAAGTGGCTGGATATAAAATTAATTCAAACAAATCAGTAGCCTTCCTCTACTCAAAGGATAAACAGGCTGAGAAAGAAATTAGGGAAATAACACCCTTCAAAATAGTCACCAATAATATAAAATACCTTGGTGTGAATCTAACCAAGCAAGTGAAAGGTCTGTATGACAAGAACTTCAAGTTTCTGAAGAAAGAAATTGAAGAAGATCTCAGAAGATGGAAAGATCTCCCATTCTCATGGATTGGCAGAATTAATATAGTAAAAATGACCATTTTGCAGAAAGCAATCTACAGTTTCAATGCAATCCCCATCAAAATTCCAACTCAATTCTTCATAGAGATAGAAAGAGCAATTTTCGAATTCATTTGGAATAGCAAAACCAAACCAAAACAAACAAACAAACAAAAAAACCAGGATATCAAAAACTATTCTCAACAACAAAAGTCCTTCTGTGGGAATCACCATCCCTGACCTCAAGCTGTATTACAAAGCAATAGTGATAAAAACTGCATGATATTGGTACAGAAACAGGCAGGTAGATCAATGGAATAGACCTGAAGACCAAGAAATGAACCCACACACAGGTGGTCACTTGATCTTTAACAAAGGAGCTAAAACCTTCCAGTGGAAAAAGGACAGCATTTTCAACAAATGGTGCTGCTTCAACTGGAGGTCAGCATGCAGAAGAATGCAAATTGATCCATTCTTATCTACTTGTACAAAGCTCAATTCCAAGTGGATAAAGGACCTTCACATAAAACAAGATACACTGAAATTAATAGAAGAGAAGGTGGGGAAGAACCTCGAATATTTGGGCACAGGGGAAATGTTTCTGAACAGAACACCAGTGGTTTATGCTCTAAGATAAAGAATTGACAAATAGGACCACATAAAATTGCAAAGCTTTTGTAAAGCAAAGGACACTGTCAATAGGACAAAATATCAACCAACAGATTGGGAAAATATCTTTACCAATCCTACATCTGATAGAGGGCTAATATCCAATATATACAAAGAACTCAAGAAATTAGACTCCAGACAAACAAATAACCTTATTAAAAATGGGGTACAGAGCTAAACAAAGAATTCTCAACTAAGTAAACAAGAATAGCGGAGAAGCACCTAAAGAAATGTTCAATATCACTAGTCATCAGGGAAATGCAAATCAAAACAACTGTGAGATTCCATCTCACACCAGTCAGTATGGCTAAGATCAAAAACTCAGGTGATAGCAGATGCTGGTGAAGATGTTGAAAAAGAGGAACACTCCTCCATTGTTGGTGGGAATGCAAGCTGGTACAACCACTCTGAAAGTCAGTCTGGTGGTTCCTCAGAAATTTGGATATAGCATTACCTGAGGACCCAGCTATACCATACCTGACCATATACCCCGACAATGCTCCACCAAGGGCACATATTCTACTATGTTCATAGTAGCCTTATTTATAATAGCCAGAAGCTGGAAAGAACCCAGATGTCCTTCAACAGAGAAATGGATACAGGAAATGTGGTATATTTACACAATGGAGTATTATTCTGCTATTACAAACAATGACTTCATGAAATTCATAGGCAATTGGATGGAACTAGAAAGTATCATCCTGAGTGAGGTAACCCAATCACAAAAGAACACACATGGTATGCACTCACTGATAAGTGGATATTAGCCCAAAAGCTCGCAATACCCAAGATACAACTCACAGACCATGTGATGCTCATGAACAAGGAAGACCAAGTGTGGGTGCTTAGGTCCTTTTTAGAATGAATAACACAGTATTCATGGGAGCAAACATGGAGGCAAAATGTGGGACAGAAACTGAAGGAGGGGCCATCTGGAGACTGCTCAACCTGGGTATTCATCCCATGTGCAGTCACCAAAGGCAGACACTGATGTGGATGCCAGGAAGTGCATGCTGACAGGAGCCTGATACATCTGTCTCCTTAGAGGTCTGTCAGAGCCTTACATATATGGAGGCAGATGCTCACCTTTGAACTCTTCATGGGGTTTCCAGTGGAGAAGTTAGAGAGAAGACTGAAGAACCTGTGGGGTTGCGACCCCATAGAGAGAGCAATAATACCAATCAACTAGAGCTCCCCAGGACCTAAACTACCAGCCTGGGAGCCCACAGGAAGGGACCCATTGCTCTAGCTGTATATGTAGGGGAGAATGGCCTTGTTGGGCATAGTGGGAGAGGCAGCTCTTGGTCCAGTGAAGGCTGGATACCTCAGTGTGGGGAAATTCTAGGGTGGAAGTAGTGGGTGGGTGTGTCTGAGTACATCCTCATAGACACAGGAGGGGGGAATGGGACAGGGGGTTTCTGTGTGTGGGGAAATAGGGAAATGGGGCAACATGTGAAATGTAAATAAAATATCCAATAAAAGTGCTCTATTGTTAATAAAATATTCACATGTGAAAATTATAACATTTTAAAATGCAAGACACCTTAATGGCAGCAGTTTTATTTAAACAACTATGTAGAATAGAAAACTAATGCATTGAGGCATAAAATTTTCATGTGGAAATTTATGTAATATGTATTCTTGTCTTTTACAAAATTTTTTTTCTCTTCAGAACTTAAGTTTTGTCATATTTGCAAATGTGTTTATCTCTTCTGTTACATGGTAGATAGTCTTAACTCAATAATTTACTGGATTTTATCATATTTATCCATAGGGTTTTTTTCTGCAGTTACTTATTTGGTTGATAGACTTAAGGCTGATTATTGAATTGTATTAAGCTGTTCAAGTTTCTTTATAATGTATTTACTATTGATAACGAGGTTTCTACACTGTCAACTGGATATATTATAAAATCATTTGGGATGAACAGCACTTCTAAATTAATTTTGATTTTGTAAACTCTATTTTGAGTGGCTACCATAAATTACCTTTAGATTTAACTTTTTAGAAAGCCTTAAATCACTTTCTCTATTGAGTGGCTGCAAATAACTCAGCTATTTGATGCTCTTGAAGTTGAATACATGCTACCAAAATTACTTTTACTAAGACAGAAATTTATGCAAAATTTATTTATAAGGTTAAAAACTAAAAACTTGTGGCTTTCTGATTGAAATTCATTTATTTTCATTTACTAAGATTTTTTTCTTATTATTATAAATAACTATAGGGTCTGGTATTATCAATAATTCTTTTTTTTTCCATAAAAGCTATAGTAAGTTATAATAAATTTATGTGGTTATTTTATTAGCCACAATGTCACACTGAAATGGAAAAAATATATACACTGATGAACATAGTGTGATTTTAAGCTATTTTTATTAGTCAAACCATCTTCATAATATCAACTATTTCATTTCCTTTGAATAAAGTTAGATCTTCATATTTATACTGATCACAGTATGGATTTATGTAAGTCCTTCATTCTCCAGCCTTTGTTACAAAATTGTAAGGGCATCTAATGATTGCAAATCTACGATGTAGATTTCATCAGTTGTGTGTAACCCAGCTGAGAGCGAAGGACCATGAAATGAACCAATTAAAATACTAAGCAATTATTGATTTTTTCTAAAAAATAATCATTTATATTACATTTCTGTTGTAATTACTGCATTGAAATTATTTTTTATTGCACTGAAATTATTATTAAAATTACAATATATTTTTCAAGGGCAGTGAAGTCAGCGGTGCTCTCAGTGTGGCCAGAATGAAATGTTGATATATATGAGAAGTCTTTATAACATAAAACAAACTTTAATCTACTACACTATTGATTCATTACAATTAAAATTAAAGATAGGCAGTTACTTTTCTGAATGTTTACTGAGCATATCAATAAATATCATATAAACAACAAGAAATGGGTTGTGAAGATATAGGTATCCAAAACTTTTAATAAGTTCAAAGTGTGATCTTAGTTCAGTTTTAACATTGCATTTTACATATACACATGTGTATATATATGTATATGTGTATATAGAATAACATAAATCATGTTTGGCATTTTAAATTAAAACTTATATCTTAAGCTGTCATAAAGTGAATAATTTTTTATTAATCTATGAGGCTCTGTAATTGAATCCAGTGATTTTACAGGGAATTAAGATGATATAAGAAATTTATCGCTTTTGGGCTGGGGCAGACACAGAGTTGGTGTGCTCCTGTGGACATACTGAATCCTCAGCCATCCTAGGGGAGCCACTGCACTCAGAGCAGCAGGTAGGAACTCCATCTCACTCCCTAAGCCCCAGAGATACAGCTGGGAGCCAGGGACATTCTGGACATACCAGCTATGCAAATCCTGCCCCTCTGGAATTCCACTTCCCTTCCGCCCTTGACTGGTCCTTTGGGCTGCGGCAGACACAGAATTGGTCTGCTCCTGTGGAGACACTGAATCCCGAGCCATCCAAGAGGAGCCACTGCACTCAGAGCAACAGAGGAGCCACGGCACTCAGAGCAGCAGACACCGAGCTGGTTTGCACTTGGGAGACATCATATCCTGAGCCATCCTAGAGGAACCATTGAACCCAGAGCAGAAGGATTTCCAGATCCAAGAGGTGGCCTGAGTCCCAGGAGTTCTTCCACACAGGAGATTAAGATCATAAGACCAGAGAGACATCTGGACCCTGAGGAGCTTTGCAACAAGCAAGATAACTGGAAATACAGACTCCAGTCTGACACAGTGAGGGGAGGTAACACTAGAGTTAACCAGATGGCAAAAGGCAAGCACAAGAACATAAGCAACAGAAACCAAAGTTACTTGGCATCATCAGTACCCAGTTCTCCCAATATAGCAAGCTCTGGATACCCCATCACACCGGAAAAGCAGGATTCAGAATTAAAATCACTTCTCATGATGATGATAGAGGATTACAAGAAGGACATAAGTAACTTCCTTAAAGAAATACAGGAGAGTACAAGTAAACAGGTAGAAGCCCTTAAAGAGGAATCACAGAAATCCCTTAAAGAAATGCAAGAAAACACAAAGAAGGAATTAAACAAAAACATTCAGGATCTGAAAATGGAAATAGAAACAATAAAGAAAGCTCAAAGGGACACAACCATGGAGACAGAAAAACCTAAGAAAGAGATCAGGAGTCATAGACGCAAGCATCACCAACCGAATACAAGAGATAGAAGAGAGAATCTCAAATGCAGAAGATACGGTGGAAAATATTGACACAGTTGTCAAAGAAAATGCAAAATGCAAAAAACTCCTAACTCAAAACATCCAGGAAATCCGGGACACAATGAGAAGACCAAACCTAAGGATAATAGATATAGATGAGAATGAAGATTCCCAACTAAAAGGGCTAGTAAATATCTTCAACAAAATTATTGAGGAAAACTTCCCTAACCTAAAGAACAAGATGCCCATAAACATACAAGAAGCCTACAGAACACCAAATAGACTAGACCAGAAAAGAAATACCTCCCGTCACATAATAATCAAAATATCAGATGCACAAAACAAAGAAAAAATACTAAAAGCAGTAAGGGAAAAAGGTCAAGTAACATATAAAGGCAGACCTATAAGAATTACACCAGACTTCTCACCAGAGACTATAAAAGCCAGAAGAGCCTGGACGGACATCATACAGACCCTAAGAGAACACAATTGCCAGCCCAGATTACTATACCCAGCAAAACTCTCAATCACTATAGATGGTGAAACCAAGATATTCCATGACAAAACCAAATTTGCACAATATCTTCTCACAAACCCAGCACTTCAAAGGATAATTGATGGAAAACGCCAACACAAGGAAGGAAACTACAACCTAAAAAAAGCAAGGAAGTAATCTTCCAACAACCCCAAAAGAAGATAACTATACAAACATAATTCTACCTCTAATAACAAAAATAACAGGAAGCCACAATCATATTTCCTTAATATCTCTTAACATCAATGGATTCAATTCTGCAATAAAAAGACATAGACTATCAGACTGGATACACAAACAGGATCCAGAATTTTGCTGCATACAGGAAATGCACCTCAGTGACAAAGACAAACAGTACCACAGAGTAAAAGGATGGAAAATATTTTTCAAAGCAAATAGTCCCAAGAAACAAGCTGGTGTAGCCATACTAATATCAAATAAAATCGACATTCAACAAAAAGTAATCGAAAAAGATAAGGAAGGACACTTCATGATCAACAAAGGAAAAATCTTCCAATATGAACTTTCAATTCTGAACATCTATGCTCCAAATGCAAGAACACCCACATACATAAAAGAAACTTTGCTAAAGCTCAAAACACACATTGCACCTCACACAATAATAGTGGGGGATTTCAACACCCCACTCTTAGCAATGGACAGATCATGGAAACAGAAACTAAACAGAGACACATTGAAATTAACAGAAGTTATGAACCAAATGGATTCAACAGGTATCTATAGAACATTTCATTCTAAAACAAAGGAATATACCTTTTTCAGCACCTCATGGAACTCCCATGCTCATGGATTGGCAGGATTAATATAATAAAAATGGCCATCTTGCCAAAAGCAATCTACAGATTCAATGCAATTCCCATTAAAATCCCAACTCAATTCTTCACAGAGTTAGAAAAGGAAATTCTCAAATTCATATGGAATAACAAAAAACCCAGGATAGCGAAAACTATTCTCAACAATAAAAGAACTTCTGGAGGAATCACCATCCCTGATCTCAAGCTATACTACAGACAATAGTGAAAAAAACTACTTGGTATTGATTGGTACAGAGACAGGCAGGAAGATCAACTGAATAGAATTGAAGACCCAGAAATGAACCCACACACCTATGGTCACTTGATCTTTGACAAAGGAGCTAAAACTATCCAGTGGAAAAAGGACAGCATTTTCAACAAATGGTGCTGGTTCAACTGGAGGACAACATGTAAAAGAATGCAAATTGATCCATTCTTATCTACTTGTACAAAGCTCAACTCTAAGTGGATAAAGGACCTCCACATAAAACTAGATACACTGAAACTAATAGAAGAGAAGGTGGGGAAGAGCCTTGAATACTTGGGCACAGGGGAAAAGTTCCTGAACAGAACACCAATGGCATATGCTCTAAGATCAAGAATTGACAAATGGGAATCCATAAAATTGCAAAGTTTCTGTAAGGCAAAGGACACTGTCAATAGGACAAAACGACAACCAACAAATTTGGTAAAGATCTTTACCAATCCTACATCTGATAGAGGGCTAATATCCAATATATACAAAGAACTCAAGAAATTAGACTCCAGACAACCAAATAACCCTATTAAAAATGGGGTACAGAGCTTAACAAAGAATTTTCAATGGAGGAAACTCGAATGGCTGAGAAGCACCTAAAGAAATGTTCAGTATCCTTAGTCATCAGGGAAATGCAAATCAAAACAACCCTGAGATTCCATCTCACACCAGTCAGAATGGCTAAGATTAAAAACTCAGGTGATAGTACATGCTGGCGAGAGTGTGGAGAAAGAGGAACACTCCTGCATTGTTGGTGGGACTGCAAGATGGTGCAACCACTTTGGAAATCAGTGTGGCGGTTCCTCAGAAAATTGGACATAACATTACCTGAGGATCCAGCTATACCACCCAGAACATGCTCGAACATATAACAAGGACATATGCTCAACTATGTTCATAGCAGCCTTATTTATAATAACCAGGAGCTGGAAAGAACCCAGATGTCCTTCAACTGAGGAATGGATTCAAAAAATGTGGTATATTTACACAATGGAGTATTACTCAGCTATTAAAAACAATGAATTCGAGAGGTTCCTAGGTAAATGGATGGAACTAGAAATTATCATCCTGAGTAAAGTAAGCCAATCACAAAAGAATACACATGGCATTCACTCACTGATTATTGGATATTAGCCCAGCACCTTGAAATGCCCAAGATGCAACTCACAAGCCACATGAAGCTCATGAAGAAGGAAGACCAAGTGGGGGTGATTCGGTCCTTCTTAGAAGGAGCAACAAAATACTCAAGGGAGCAAATATGGAGACAAAGTGAGGGACAGAAACTGAAGGAGCGGCCGTCTGAAGACTTTCCACCTGAGTATCCATCCCATGTGCAGTCACCAAAGGTAGATGCTGATGTGGAAATCAGGAAGTGCATGCTGATAAAAGCCTGATATGGGTGTCTCCTCAGAGGCCTTCAAGAGTCTGACATATTCAGAGGCAGATGCTCACAACTAGCCATTGATCTGATCATGGGGTTCCCAATGGAGGAGTTAGAGTGAAGGCCATTGGAGTGAAAGGCCATTTGTGGTCCTATATGGAGAGCAACAATACCAACCAACCAGAGCTCCCAGGGTCTAAACCACCAGCCTGGGAGCACTTAGGGAGGGATCCATGGCTTCAGCTGTATATGTAAGAATGGAGGGCCCTGCTGGGCATAGATAGAAGAAGAGATCCTTGACCTCATGAAGGCTGGATGCCCCAGGGGGTGGGAATTTTGAGGGTGGGGAGGTGGGAGTGGGGGGGTAGGTAGGGGTTATATCCACAGAGAAGAAGGAGGAGGGGTGAGGGGGTAGGGGGTTCTTGGTGGGTGGGGGATGGGGTAAGGTGACAACATATGAAATGTAAATAAAACATCCAATAAAAAAATTAAAAAAAAAATAAAAAAAGAGAAAAAAGAAAAGAAAAAAAAGAAATTTATCATGCATTTTAAAAATAAAAGTTAATAAGATTAATTTTACGTTCAGAGTAATGCCTTCAGAACGAGTTGTTTTCACTGTTAATGCACATCATAAAGAAATTACTGAGCACAATTTTAATTTGGCTAATAATTATATTGTCAGTATGGTATTGTTTATATTTTCATATTAATCTTCAGCATTTTTATTGTTTGTCCTTATTTTAAGAAATGATGGCAAATTTAGAAATATATTTTAAACAATTATCACTGATAATTATGATTTATCTAGTGGAATTAAAATTCAATGAAATAGTAAATTGTCATTTCAGCATAAAATATGAGAACTGTAAATGTGACAAGATATACTTGTTTTTAGCTTTTCAATGACCTTGTATACTTAGTGGACATTCATGCTTAGAAAAAAAATTCATGATTTTACTTTAAGTAAGTGATTAGAATATAAAGTAACAGAAATCTGAAAACGAAAAGATCATTTTGTTACCTAATCCTGTATGTGATAAATATTTAAGTGACTTCTTGCTACAGAATGATAAACCATTCCAATAAACCATTGTTAACTTCGGGTTTCACACAGCTATCAAATCCCAGAGCAATTCCTGGTGCTTTCCCTGTGCTTAACAAGCTTCAGCTATTCATTTTGTCAGTCTGCAGGTTTGTTTTTTTGATTTTTAATTAACACAAAGCCCAGATTCTTCCTTTAAAACATTCTGCTCCCAGGAGAATGCTTTTCTAATTTCTAATGTAAAGTAAACAATGAGATTGCTCAGCTTGGCACTAGCTTTAATTGGGACCCATTTTATATTTGTTTCCAACAACTCTGGGTTCAAAAAATGATTGCACTATATTGCAGAGGGTCTTCTGTTTTGCACATGTATTGATGGAAGAGTATATTTATTCTAATTCTCACTATCATCTTTTAGTTTTCCTGTTTCAATAAAAAGAAAAGGAAAGAAGGAAAGAATGAAAGAAAGAAAGAATGAAAGAAAGAAAGAAAGAAAGAAAGAATAGATAAAACACACCAATTGATTTAATCAAAGAAACAAGAATAAAAACAGGTATTTCCAATTAAAGTCATGTTCTTGAAAAAGTAAATACTTCAACATCTAACAGTAATTATTTACTAATGAAGGAAGAAAAGAAGTGGTTTCTTTTTGGATGGAAAGTTATAGTCATAACTTGGATGATAACCAAGATTTTAGCATTCAGCAATCAAGTTTATTATTGGCAGATGATGGTAGCTGGATGTCATTCTAGGTATGTCTGTCAGGATGTGTGTGGAACATGTTAGCATTTGAATACAAAGCCCAGGTAGATCTGATTGTGTTGACCAGTGTGCTGGACAATCACTTGTCAGGAGAAACATGTTACTTGGCTGAACTTGTTGTCAGCTTGCTTCTTGAGGTCAATTATCAAGCCCTTTACTGATTTCTCCTGCTTCCTAGCATTTCTGCTATCACTTGTCCCAAGTACACCTTGGCATCCCCATTTTTCTAGATTACAAATTAATATTTGGCAACAAAAATGCAAAATAAAAATTATAAATATTTATAGAACCTTTGGTAGAATAAATTTGACAATAGCATAATACTGCATCGAAAGCACACAACATGAATTCTAAAAATTATGAAAACGGTAGGAAAATGGAGGCTATTTGCACCAGCCTGGGTTCAGTGACAGACCCTGCCTCATCAGCTAATACTGATAACCAGGACACACTTGTGCATAAAATGTGCATATACACTACACTCAGTCAGTAAATAAGTGAAGAATGAAGAAAGCAAGGAAGGAAGAAAGGAAGGAAGGAAGGAAGGAAGGAAGGAAGGAAGGAAGGAAGGAAG
>NW_021604622.1:16210350-16250114 GCF_004785775.1 Grammomys surdaster
AAGGAAGGAAGGAAGGAAGGAAGGAAGGAAGGAAGGAAGGAAGGAAGGAAGGAAGGAGGTGGAAAGGAAGAGGGGATGAAGTGAGTAACTGAGGAAGGGAGGGAGAAGGAAGAATGTGAGGGCATATAATTTATGGTGTTGTTTAATGTCTCAAGTATTAACTTGAAGTCCAGCATTGCCAGCTTGGGTGTGCATAGCTGAAACCCTATTTCTTCCTTCTCTGTATGTCTTTTAGGATTGGTAGACTTCCAAGACTTTGGTGCTACAGTTCAATACATATTTTGGCATTCTAATCTTTAAATGATCCCGGCAACTTTGGTAAACAATATACTTTTATTCTAAAGTAGAAATTTTGAGCATTTTCCTTAGCAATCAATAAACATTTGAATTTGGTTCTTAATATCATGTAAATTGTGCAAGATAGGAGACATCTGTATTCCTACCACACTGGTAGAGAAAGCAGGAATATCATACTTCAGAATTGTCATCACCACTTTCATAGTAGATTTATGGTCAGCTAATTGTCAAAAATACAAATAAAAATAAATATGCCTAGCAGAGAAAGAATACAGAAACAGAAATATGAAAAGTTGAAAGTTTAACAATAGAAGAAAAACAGAATATGAATTTTTCCTCAGCCTAGTTCCAAATTTAAAGTGATATTTGAATGTGCAAACCTGTCAGTTTTCCCACTAAGAATCAAGTGAACAAGTTCACATATGCCTGTAACTTCTCAACACTACCCTGATAGGGGAATATAATAATATAATTAGGCAAAAGGTAAGTAACTACTTGTTGAACCAATGAGTTGTACTGGGTTATACTTGCAGGAATATGAGTGAAAAATGAGTTACATGAGTAGTGACCATTCAAATACAACCGAATCATCAAAAGTCAATGCCAGCGTGAGTGACGGTTCACAGGAACTAGAATCCTTGGTCCTTTGCACGAACTGTATACCACTTAAACAGTTGAAGAGTTACCTCCAGCAGCACAGCTTGTCTAAGAGTGTCTCTCAGCAGATAGCAATAACTACATAGGTTTGAAGGACAAAAGAGCCTAGTGCATTTGTTCCTCTCAGTCGATTATTTAGTTCTTGAACTTAATGAGCTTCTTGTAGGATTGAATGTTTCCCTTTGCATTAGAGCATCCTGTGTCTTAATGAACTTTAAAATGGATAGATTTATCTCAGAGGAAGTTGGCACAAAACTTACTTTCTGGAAGACATATATTTCTAAAGTGTTAGTTGTTAATCTCCACGAACGTCCACTACTTTGCCATCGGTCCTGTTGGAATCGCTTCTTATATCCAGCTAACTATTGAATGTAAAATGAAGAGGCTCTAGGTATCAAATATCTTCGGTTCATCACATGTTGTCACACTCATACAAATAAACACACATACACTCACACACACATACACACACACCCCACACCATACCACACATAATTTTAAAATTAAAAGTAGGACGTGTAGTCATGTTTTAAATTTAATAAAGTGTCACTTTATAAGATTCTTGATGTCTAACTTAATTAGGGTCGTAATTGTTTTGAATATATTCATTAATGATATACACTAAATTATAATATCCATTTATCTCCAACCAAAGACTCAAGAATATTGAAGCAATCAGAATTCCAATTAGATGGTGACCACAATTATTTTAAACAGCTCTGATAGGATACTATTAAAATTCCATGTTTTGCTGGGTCAGTTTCCTGATCCACTAGTGCAACATTTGGTTTGCAGTAAACATGCTTGAAATTCAGGATTCTAATTGTGGCCTCTTAATCTAGTATTCTTAATACCAACAGAAGGAGCCACATCTCTAGAGACTCAGTTTTACAGTTTTACGAGGCATTGAAAGTCACTTCAGAAATAGCATTCTGTAGCTGGTAGGTCCTGCCTGTTAAAGAATGAAACATTCCATCAGTCCAGTTCACCTTTTCATATTGTAACTAAGAATACTTTAAAATAAAATTTACTTGGAGAAAAAGACTTCAAAATGTAATCAAGTTAAAATGAGGGACATATGGTAACCCTAATGGACTCTCCCTGTTGATGATGGAAAAATGAACGCCTACAGATCCACAGCAGAAGTCATGTGAGGAGAGCGCTTCAACGCTGCAGAAAGATGAAGATTATTTGCAAACTGAAACCAGAAATTTCAAGGGCAGCTAGTGCAAGAAGGGCTACATTCTAAAAGTTCAGGTCTTAGAAAGAAACCCAATAGCTAACTTTCTCAATTTTAAAATTCAAAGCAATATGTGCAGTCATGTTTTAAATTTAATAAAGTGTCATTTTATGAGATATTTGATGTCTGATTTTGCTGAAGTAATAATAGTTTTGAGTACATTTATTAATGATGTCCATATATGAAACTATATTACAGAAATAGGCACCATAATTCCACATATCTAGAATAAGCAAAACTTACTTCTGGGAGATGCTAATATTCTTAAAAGCCCATATTAAATTCATCCTGTATATGTAGTGACAATAGAAATCTCCCTGGACTTGTGGTAAAAAAAAAAAAAGTAAATAGATTAAATTCACATGTAAAACACATAGCTACACTATAACCCATACAGCTGAAATGGTTTGTGTTTAATATATCTTTGTCATTGCTGAGCAAATATCCAAAAACTACACAAGAATTGATTAGTTCTCTTTTTTAAATTAGTCCTAAAATTAAATTTAGTTTGATTCCTTCTCTGTGGAAGTATTGGTGGCCTGCTCTAATTATTTCACAGCAGAGTCCAAGGTAGAAAATTAAAAGTAGAGCACTGAAAATACACAAACCAAATAATTTTGAATGTTTACAGCTTTTATTAGCATATACAGTTGCATAAGATAGATTGAAACTATTAAAAACTGAAAATTTGATTGCACCAAGTTTAAGGCTTCTTTCTCAAGATATGTGGGCATTTTAAATAGGTAATGCACCGAGAATATGTGTAGCATAAGAGAAAATCCATAATTTTATGTGCTTGCATTTGATCCAATTTCATGTAATAAAACTGAACAACTTTTGCTTAGCTTTTATAGCTAACAAAGTGCCAGATAATTAGAGACAAAGATGAGAAAGGAAATTCAATATCTTCTATGTCATCAAAAACTCATCTCAAGAGAAACTGGTAGACAGCAACAACAAACAGCCAGTATGTATTTTAATGTCTATATTAGAATCATTTTTCAAGATGGTGTGGACTAAGTTTTGTCTCCTTTAATTCATAGCTTCACATCTTAGCAGTATGACAAATACTTATGTTTTTGCTTACAGGTCCCTTTAAAAGGTAATAAAATTCACATGAGATTAGTAGTGTATGTTCTCACCCAATGACACCACTGTCTGTATGAAAAGAAAACATTTAGATAAAATTAGAACAGTGAGGTCTATAATCACAAAGAAAGGGCAAGTAAGCTTAGACTACAACACAGACATCTGTAAGGCAACTAGAACACTACAGCAAGAACTAAATCATTAGGTTTAAGCTAAACAACCTCATAGCATATTGAGCTACGAGAAAGGAGATTTCCATTATATAAACATCAGTAGAAGGCATCAATGAAAGATTGCATCTTTTTATGTTGATATAAACATTTTCTGAAGAATTAAGATCACATTTTCTATTGGGCTATTTGTATAACAAAATCAAGAACAAGGAGACATCTCTGGAAAAGAAGTATCAATAATTCTAAAGCACTTGTTTACTTTGTAACCTAGGGAAAAACTGCCTATTGTACTTTGCAATTCCAAAGGACCTACTGACAGGGAAGACTTGTATCAAGGTCTGTGAGCCTGTCTGGAATTGAGCAAAGTGGTGATTTGAATGAGAATATTGCTGATAGACTCATACATCTGAATGCTTAGTAAAACTGAATTTGAATGCTGAGTAAAACCCTTTGGGAAGAAATAGCAGGTGTGGCTTTGTTGGGGAAGTCTATCTCTGAGGTTGGGCTTTGAGGTTTCAAAGGCCCACAACAGACCCAACTCCTCTCCTGCCTCTATGTGTGCCTGTCTCTCTCTCACTTTTACTGCCTCTCACCCTCCCTCTCCTGCTCTCCCTCTCCTCCCTCTCCTCCCTCTCCCTCTCCCTCTCCGCTCTCCCTCTCCCTCTCCCTCTCTGCTCTCCCTCTCCCTCCCCCTCCCCCTCTCCCTCCCCCTCCCCTCCCCCCCCCCCTCCCCCCCTCTCTCTCTCTCTCTTTCTCTCTCTCTCTCTCTGTTTGAGGATCAGAATGTAAAACTCTAAGCTACAGCTATAGCAGCATGCTTGTCTGCTTCCCACCAAGAAGGAAGTGAACCATATGACACTGTAAGTAAGCTCCCAGTTAAATGCTTCCTTTTATATACTGTAGTCATGATGTATTCTCAGAGAAATAAAACTATAAGTAAGACAGCAACTCATCATGAATATACTTCATCTGCAAAAAGGAGAGAGTAGAACAGAAAATGGAGACTAGTGATGAACCCTCAAAATCTATCCCTAAGAAAGACTATGTCCAGGAATAAAGACATCTTGAAAGAACTGAACAAAGCGAGAACAAAGAGAATTCTTCCTAGAAAAAAAGATCCTAATGTAAGTGAAAGCACTGACTCTTTCATATGTACATGCTTATGTATGTATATATACATCATATACATATATATCATATACATATACATCATATACATGTGCATCTGTATGTATATGTATGTATACACACACATACACACATGCACACACATGCACACACAGACACACACACACACACACACACACACACACGTACAATTTCAGTTTCCAGTATGGGATCCTTCTCATGGATTGAAAGTTAACTCCAATTAAAACGCTGGTTGATTACTCCCACGACTTCACAATATATATTTTTCAGGCAAGTCTCTATTGTAGGTCATAGGATTTCTAACTATACAATATGAATGCTTGCTTCTTTCTTCCAGTAAAATACAAAGTACCTTCTAGCTCAATGAATTATTTTCAGTAGGGGCGAAGCTTCAAATTGGCCACCAGCCCATTTTCCCCATGTTTCATGAAGCAACTAGTTGTGCCTTAGCAATATGATACTACCTGGAAGGTATGAGGAGTGACCAGTACCCTCATAGCCTGTGAAGTTGGGCTGAGGTATACTGGATTGCTTTGGCCAATGTCACAAAAAGATGTAGATATTCATGCAGGTATTACTTGGTGGCTTAAGGTGTCTAGCTGTGGTAGTACTGTCTATTGTATAATGACTCAATTTATATCTTTTTCATACATTTATATATTCTAGAATGTCTGTACAGAAGGAGGTTTCAAATGTTTCTTCTCTTTTTTTTCAGCTGACAGCAAGAGGGTTTATTGTACACGAGTTACACTTAGCCACAAGAGAACAGAACTAGTCCAGAATGCCAGAGGTCCGGGGCAGAGGGCCAGCGGGATTAGTTTTAGTTGTAAGAAAGGCAGTTATTTTCCTAGGTGATCTCGGCGAGGTTGACATTCCAGGTCTACAGAGCAGGTCTACAGAGCTACCGACAGCAGCATACAGTCCCAAAAGCTTGTCCCCGGTGTTCTGAGCCTTCAGCATCCTTCACTTCTGCTCCCGCAGGCTTCGTGGGTGCAGAAGCTGGGTTCTACTTGGACCTCTGCCTCATCTTTCTTCTCTTGCGCTTCAGCCTGAGCATTCTCTTCTTCTGCCACTTCGCTCTCATGGCGCAGGTGTCTCAAGGAAGATGGGGCTAAGACCGAGAGCGTTTCAAATGTTTCTAATGCTGCTCCTCTCCATATCTTCCTCCTTGATCCTTCCCTCCTGTCACTGCTCCACTTAAATTTCCTTGTCTAATTTCTCCCATATGACTTTATAATACTATAACCTATTTTCCCTTCCTTTTATGATCCCTTCTTTCATCTTGGTCACTTGCTAATTAGTTAAAAATCTGTGGTTATGCAAGTATCTAAACTCATATGTCCAAAAGCTAGCATCCACATGTAAGAGAAAATAAGTAATATCTGTGTTTGGTAGTCAGTTATCTCCTACAGAGAAATTTCTTCTAGATGTACACATCCATCTGCAAATTACTTGGCTTCATTTTCTTAACAGACCAATGATATTCCATGGTGTAAATGTACAGCATTTTTATCATGCAGTCATCAGTTGATGAACATCTAGGCTGCTTCCAGTTTCTGGCTATTATGAATAGAGCAGAAATGAACATAGATGATTAACAGTCTCTGTGGTATTATGTAAAATCTTTTGGGTATATGTCCAAGAGTAGTATAGCTAGAGTCTAGGATACATTCTGTTCAGATTTTCAGGAAACTGTACAATGATTTCTATAGGTAATGCACAAGTTTACAATGATAATAGTCATGAGCAAGTGTTCCCATTTTCCTACATGCCAGCCACAATGTGTTGTCATTTGTTTTATTGGCCTTGTTTGCTCTGGCTCTGGTGAGATGACATCTCAATGTCAGTTTAATTTATACTTCTCTGATGGCTAAGGATGTTGAACATTTTTAAAGTGTTTCTCAGCTATATCCATGGAGGAAAACATCAGAAAACCCTCACCAGAGACGCTGCTTTCGGGGGTAGACGATAACTGACAAGAGAATCCGTGATTGCACCATGTGAAAATGAGTGACCATGGAGACATCAGGGACAAAATGAATGTCTTTATCAGATACTTCACCTCAAGGCTTCAGGGATTTATGTGGAATTAAAGGCAGAAAGACAAGAGCTAGAGGTACTGGACCACTCCAAGGACACAGGGTCTTCGAGTTATAATAGAAATGATGCATATGAATTTATAGGATATAATAGCATGAAGATTTGCAGAAATTCAAAATTCCAGAAGAGGAATGAACTCAGATTCTCCAGAGAAGAAAATAATTCTGTCAGTTGATTAAACTTTTTACATGAAGTCTAGTACTCATGTCCATATTGACATGGCTGTACAGCTTATTAATTGGGCATGGGCAACCAATCAGTGCCTCATCCCTGTAGAAAACTGATTCTGCTGTCTTCAACAGCCATGTTCTTCCAATGGTTCCTTCAGTAGGAGTAGGACATGTGAGTCCTTCCTCCGTTTATTCTAGAATGTTGACTGGCTTTACGTTGTGAAATCTTTTGTAGAGTACCATGGTTATCGCGACTATTAAAATTCAGACTCACATTTTTTACTTATATGTCAGTTTAATTCCAAATAGAATGAATTATTTTATTGGAGAAGACTTTTTTGCATTTTTACATGTTTATATTATTTCTACTTCTAAAACAGGTTCCAGTCTTTTAAGATCTAGAAAAATCTCTTACTATCCAACTTACACTGGCATTAGGGTTAAGTCACAAATGCCTTTAGTTGATATTTCATCCAGTGGTTGTGCGTGGTTTCTACTAATTGGTTTCTAGGTTTTTTTTTTTAAATGTTCTTGTTATTTGATTTTAATTCTCTTAATTTGAAAAACACTTTAAATTAAAAATAACAATACTTTATGTAACATCTACCCATGTTGCAATGTTCTTCTATTTAAGTATCAATGCTGCGACAACAATCATTCCTCCAGTCTTTCAGAACTGGCTTACTTCTATCAATAGAAAACGTATGTATGGAAAGATGCACACCTAGTTTCATTTTGGGTATGGGGTGTTTAACTTTACATATGTCATGTGTATTTATCACTCAATATTTAATTATATACTGCAATAAAATTGTCACCTTCATATTAATTATTGTAACAATATCCTTGTAATCATTAAAAGGTCTGAGATCCAATTTACTACCATTACCTTTATAAGTATTTTCTATGTGCGCACTAATATATTTTTCTTACTCAATAACGCAATTAAAATCTCATGAAATCTTGCCTAACGGGTAGCATGTTTCTTCCTTCCTGGTTTGAATTTAATACCTGCATAAAACCACCACAAAACTTTCTGTACAATAAAAACAAGTAATGTTCTTTAATTGCTTTGTAAAACTTCTAATATGAAAAGTGAGCTTATATATATATATATTTTACTGGCTGGTTTTGTATGTCAACTTGACAAAAGCTTGAGTTATTACAGAGAAAGGCGCTCCAGTTGAGAAAATGCCTCCATGAGTTCCAGTTATAAGGCATTTTCTCAATTAGTGATCAAGTGGGGTAGGCCCCTTGTGTGTGGTACCATCCCTGGGCTGGTAGTCTTCAAGGCAAGGGAAGCAGCCAGTAGTAACATCTCTCCATGGCCTCTGCATCAGCTCCTGCTTCCTGACCTGCATGAGGTCCAGTCCTGACTTCCTTTTGTGATCAACAGCAATGTGGAAAGTGTAAGCTCAACAAACCCTTCGATGGTTGCTATTATTTAATTAAAGTATTAAAATTACAGTGCATAACTACCGTAACACATGCTAAGAACCAGAGACATGCTCAATGAATTTTACACTAAGCCAAGCAGATATATATATGCATGCACTAGGCTCTTTGAAAATATTTGGGAAAATATAAAACCAGTGTTGTCTTCAAAACTGTTATCATTATCATATAATATTTAATTTACGATGGGAAAGATGTGAGGTACTTAATTACTCAGTACCAGTAATAGATTTGTAAGCATCTCAGTCATTATCATCTATTTGATTAACACACACACACACACACACACACACACACACACGCATATACATAGACACACACACACACACACATGTTCTACATATTACATTTACCAACAATGTTTCTCTCATGCATTTCTACGTTTACTACTATTCTGAAATTTCAATGACAAGAAATATAAGGTACACCAAATTCTGGAGCTAGCGTTTTCTAGTGATGTTCTCTCACACTGCTCATTACTGAAACTGATTAAATGGAATTAACTACTTTCATAAAGATTTGAGACTGAGAGAGCTATTCTTCACTGTAGCAAAAACACATTGACCAACTATAGTAAGCATACAGAAAGTCAGTCAATGTGATCATACTTCTCATAGAAGTCATATGAAATTCTTCGTACCAATATTGTCTTACAGAATTACATTGATTGTAAGCGAATTTTGAAGATATTACATCCTACTGAAGATGATGTGTAGAAGGGCTCTTTTAGAATAAGAAGATTTTGTACTTCCCACCTCATCTTTAGTTGACTAGAAATTGCTTCAGGTTCAAAGTGACTGTGAAAGTGACCAGGGGATATTTTGCAGTTATTGGAGTTTTCATGTGTTCACAAAAATGCCTTATCCAAATTGCATATGTATTTCAAATCCCTCAGATACTGATGTTTCATAAATATGAACTATATTTCATAGTTTACATACCTACAATATCAGCATACCTAGAATGTTATAATGTGTTTAGTTTTAATAAATATCTAGAAATGATTTCTTGCCATTTCCTTTATTTGTATAACTTATCTTTTGAAGTGTAGAACTTAGCCAGCATGGTTGTATTACTGTGCAACACATGGTATGTTTTAATATATAACTAATATTTTGGATGATATTTTAGTATTAAATTTTAATCACAATGAAATTTTTGAGCTGCATCCAGATCAGATTTCTTTTAATTTTAAATTTTGTAAATTTAAATTTATTTTGTATTTTATTGAATATTTTATTTATTTACATTTCAAATGTTATCCCCTTTCCCAGTTTCCCCTGTGGAAACCCCCTATCCTATCCTATTCTATCCTATCCTATCCTCCCTCTCCTTGCTTCTATGAGGGTGCTCCCCTACCCACTCACTCACTCCCACCTTTGCCCTGGCATTCCCCTACACTGGGGCATAGAGCCTTCAGAGGACCATAGAGCCTCTCCTCTGATTGATACCCAACAAGAGCATCCTCTGGTTCTTTAGGTTGTTCTTGGTCATTTGAGATCCCTTCCTTCCTTCTGAACTAATTCTCTGCTTAATTCTGTACCCAATTTTTTAATTGACTTATTTGGATGGTGGTGTCTAACTTCTTGAATTCTTTATATATTTTGGATATTTGCCCTCTGTCAGATGTACAGTAATTGAAGATCTTTTCCCAAATTGTAAGCTGTTGTTTTGTCCTATCGATGGTATACTTTGACTTAGAAAAGTTTTTCAGTTTCATGAGGTCCCATTTGTCAATTGTTGATCTTAGTGCCTGAGCCATTGTTATTCTGACCAGGAAATTATCTCCTTTACGGATGAGTTGAGTTCAAGGCAATTCCTTACTTTCTGTTCTATTAGATTTAGTGTATCTTGTTGTACTGGCTGGTTTTGTGTGTCAACTTGACACAAGCTGGAGTTATCACAGAGAAAGGAGCCTCCCTTGAGGAAATGCTTCCATGTGATTCAGCCATAAGTTTTTTTTCTCAATTAGTGATCAGGACAGGAGCTCACACAGAGCAGGAACTTTGAGGCAGGAGCTGATGCAGAGGCCATGGAGGGGTGCCACTTACTGGATTGCATCCCCTGGCTTGCTCAACTTGCTTTATTATAGAATCCAAGACTACTAGCCCAGGGATGGCACCACCCACAATGAGCTGAGGCCTCCCCACTTGATCACTAATTTTAAAGGGATTGAAATTTTAATATGTAAGAATTTGTAAAATCTGGGACTTTTACTTTATTTAGATCTTGGGGAAAAATTGGAAAGTAGGGGTTGAGGTTCAATAACAATATATTTGTGTGTCAAGTTGACAAGAGGTCAGTTGTACTGACTGGCTTTGTGTGTCAACTTCACACAAGTTGGAGTTGTCACAGAGAAAGGAGCCTCCCTTGAGGAAATTTGTCCATGAGATCCAAGTGTAAGGCACTTTCTCAATTAGTGATCAAGGGGGGAGAATAGGTACCATCCTTGGGCTGGTAGTCCTTGGTTCTATAAGAATGCAAGCTGAGCAAGTCAAAGGAAGCAATCAAGTAAGCAGCATCTCTCCATGGCCTAAGCATCAGCTCCTGCTTCCAAGTTCCTGCCCTATAGGAGTTCCTCTCCTGATTTCCTTTGATGATAAACAGCAATATGGAAGTGTAAGCTGAATAAACCCTTTCCTTCCCAACTTGATTCTTGGTCATGTTGTTTTGTGCAGGAATACAATCCCTGACTAAGACACTGGCTTAACGCTGAGGCCTTTGATGCGTTTGAACTTGAATTTTGTGCAAGATGATAAATATGGATCTATTTGCATTCTTCTACATACAGACATACGGTTAGAAATTGGAGATTACTTTTGGTAAGATAGCACTTTGAGTGTTTTTTTTTTTTTTTCTAATTTGTATCTCCTTGATCTCCTTTAGTTGTCTGATGGCTCTAGCTAGAACTTCAAGTACTATATTGAAGAGATAGGAGAGTGGGCAACCTTGTCTTATCATCAGTTTTGGTGGAAATTCTTTAAGGTTCTCTCCATTAGTTGTCTGGCTATTGACTTGCTACATATTGCCTTTGCTGTTTAGGTTTACCACATGTATCTCTGCTTTCTCCATGATTTTAATATGAAGGAGTGCTGGATTTATTCAAATGCCTTTTCAGCATCTAGAGAAATTATCATGTGTTTTTTTCTTTCAGTTTCTTTATATGGTAGATTATGTTGATGGAGTTTTGTATATTGAATCACTCCTGTATCCCTAGGATGAAGCTTAATGTACCATGGTGGATTGTATCTTTGATGTGTTTTTTGATTTAGTTTCCCAGTATTTTGTTGTATATTTTTTTGCATCTATGTTCATAATGGAAATTGGTCTAAAATTCTCAATCTTTGTTGAGTCCATGTGTCATTTAGGTATCAGAGTGACTATGACCTCATAGAATCATTTTGGCAATGTTCCTAATGTTTCTATTTTGTGGAATAGTATGAGGAGTACTAACATTAGCTTTTCTTTAAAAGTCCGATAGAATTCTGCACTGGAACCATCTGGCTCAGGGCTGTTTTTGGTTAGGAGATTTTTAATGACTGAATCTATTCCTTATGGGTTATAGGACTATTCAGAGAGTTTGTCTGATCTTGATTTAGCTTTGGTAATTGGTATCTGTCTAGAAAATTATCCATTTCATTTAGACTTAACATTTTGTGGAGTGCAGGATTTTGAAGTAAGACCTAATGACTCTTAATTTCTTCTGTGTTCTCCCTTATTATATTTCACTTTTTTTTTTCTCATTTAGTTATTTTGGATACTGTCTCTCTCTACCCTTTAGTTACTTTGGCTAAGAGTTTGTCTATGTTGTTGATTTTCTTAAAGAATTTTCTTTGTTGATTCTTTATATTGTTCTCTTTGTTTTTAATTGATTGATTTCAATCCTGAGTTTGACTATTTCCTGCTGTCCACTCCTCCTGGATGTGTTTGCTTCTTTTTTTCTAGAGCCTTCAGATATACTTTTAATTCTTTAGTATGAGACCTCTTCAATTTCTTTATGAGGGTACTTTGTGTTATGGACATTTCTCTTAACACCGCTTTCCTTTCATAGTGGCCCATAAGTTTGGGTATGTAGTATCCTAAGTCGTGCTGATGAACAGAACTATTGATTGAATTTGTCTTTAATTTTTTTTCTAAATGTATAGCAATGGCTATAAAAAATATGTTTAAAGAAAATGTATAAATATATAAAATGTTAAATGAGTGATTTGGTCCTAGTTTTAATTTAACTTGTTAATTCGTTTGTTTATTGAGACATGGACTTAAGGAGTGATTGGCCTTAAACTTGCTTTCTAAACTAAGCTGCCCTTGGACTCAGGAATCCAACTGTCTTTGCTTCCTGAGTCCAGGAATTGATGGCGCATGCCACCTTTCTTGAGTCCAGTTTTATCTTTAACAGAAAAATAGAATGAAGTGTAGTACAAGAGATTCATTTAACTATTACAGAAACAAAGGCATCTTATAGTTTCATGTAATAAAAAGGGTTGTGTTTGGGAATTAATCCTCAAAGTGATATAACTGACAGCCACTTGATTAAACAAATATAAATGTGATTTATTTATAGATATCTAAGTTCATGTGTATGTAAAGTATACACTCTGTAGAAATTATACTTTTTGTGCTCTATGCTTATAGTATTAAAGTAGGAAAAAGTTAAAAAATAAAACCAGTGAGCTGTTAATAGTGTGAAGTGGAAGCCTTTTACTACTTCATGCCCAGTGCTTTCAATTTCAAATGAAAGAACCATCTCCGAAGCATTTATTTATAAGCTGGAATAGACGGGTGCAATTAAAATAAATTGGCTGGCATGGGTTAATTAACTTTTTTTCTTGCATTTTTGAATGAACCTCTTCTTCAAGCACAGGTTATAATTTCCGTCACCAGCATTCTCTATTGAAATGTCCAAGGGGCCCTGGCTGTGAATAGGCATTATTTATCCCTGTCGTTTTCAGACTGTAGGATCACGTTTCACAAGCCATTAATATAGTTCTCCATTACACTCTTCAAACTCCTAATTTAAATAATCCTATTTCTATGTGATAGACATTGGGTCATGAATATGGAATGACTTCACCTAACTTCACTTGAAATTCATTTAATTTTCAAGGCTGTTAGCTGGGAGGTGTGTAGAAAATAATTTTGTACAGAAATGTTGCTCAAGGTATGTTCATACTCTAAGAAATCTTGCTACTCAAATGTCTTAAATTGAGCCATGATTTAATTCACAGTTTAAATGATAATGATTACCTTCATTTTTGTTTTTGTTCTTTCTCTGCTATATAACTGTTTATGATTTTTGTAACTCTTTTCTTCAGCTCTGTTGCTTTTATTAAATTATTTATTTACATTTTGAAGTTTCCCCCTTCATGGTCCCCGCTCCCCAAGTTCTTTACCCCATCCTTTTTTCCCCTGCTCAGCCCCTGAGACTGTGCTCTCCCACCCATACCTTTCCCACCACCTCATTCCCACCAGCATCCTTCTTCCTGGAGCATCAAGTTTCCACAGGATTAATCACATCCTCTCTCACTGAGGCCATACAAGGCAGTCGTCTGCTATACATGTGCCATGAACCATCCCATATGCTTCTTGGTTTTTGCTTAGTCTCTGGGAGCTCTGAAAACTCAGAGTTAGTTGACACTGTTGTTCTTCCTATGGTGTTGCAATTCCCTACAGCTCCTTTAATCCTGCTAACTCCTTTTTATGGTCCCTGACATCAATTCAATGGTTGACTATAAGTATCTGCATTTGTCTCAGTCAGTTGCTGGTAGAGCCTCTCAGAGGACAGCCATTCCAGGCTCCTGTCTACATGCACAATATTGTGTCTATAATAGTGTCAGGCTTTGGTATGTGTACATGGGATGGGTCTCAAGTTGGGCTGGTCTCTGGGTGCCCTTTCTTTCAGTCGCTGCTTCATTTTTGTCCCTGTATTTGCTTTAGAAGGGAACAATTCTAAATTAAAAGTTTTGAAGATGTGTGTGTTGAATCCTGTTGGGGCCATATCTATCTACTGGAGGTGATTAATCTCACCTTATACACAACAGAGTTTACCCTACCCATCTACCCAAAGTATACTCAAATCAGAAAAAAAGAATCATTTATCTTTGGAAGCTAAAGTAATCTCTTATCATTATACTTTTTTGATAACATGTATAAAAGCATTGCCTTTCCTAACGACACATGATAATTTTTCTGAGTTAAACATACTTGGATAGGGCTGGAGAGGTGGTTTATCAGTTAAGAGCCATATGATATTTCTGATATTCCAGGAGACCTGGATGGTCATATTCAATCCTACCACCTACAGAAAAGTTAACAACTATATCTGTTCAAGGATCCTGCTATTTAAAGGTTGTAGTCTGGCATGTCCTGACAACTTCTCTGAGCACAGCATAAAATGGAGGACTTCCTTTCCCAGCAGGGATTCCTCTTCTCTATCTGATCTTTTCTGGGGAGACCAATCCCCCACATTATCTACCTGAGAAATGTCACTTAGGCTTTGGCAAAATTACAGTTTCAACTTTCTGGATTACCCAGCAAATGAGGTATTCCTAGAAACTTAAGCCTCTCCCAATAAAACTTCACCCTAAGGAGAACTCCTTTCCATTATCCAAGGTTTATATGTAGTATTTCTTCACCTTGAATAAGGTATACAAGCTGTACCACTGAATAGCATCTAAAAGATCTGTAACACTAAAATTTTCCGAGGAGGCCTTCTTCCTGTGGAACTCACTGTGAGATTCGAATCCTGGTCACCCACCTCTTCATCTTTTCCTATCAAGTGCCTGAGCATCATGAACTCAGAAGCACATATACCTAATTCTAGTTCTATTGTATTCTGATACCATTTATTCACTTACTGTGTACAGACATACATGCAAGAAAACATCCAAACACATAAAATAATAAAAACCTGTCATTTAAACAATGTACCTGGATACACTATTGTAATAGTTTAAAACTTATAAGACTTACTTCAAAAAATTCTTAAATATCATACGACTAGGTCATTTTACTATCAAGAAATTATATAAAATAATGTAGTGGAAATATCAGCAATTTAAAATTTTTTACTTAGAACACAGAAACAATATATGACTAATTGAAGTAAGAATATATATATATGTATATATATTTCCCTATTATATCCATAATATATTCTATGCTGTTTTAAATTGTGATTTTAAGATATAAATATCAGAAAAGTAAACATGATAGGTTCATGTATGGATATGTATGATAAGCTTCTTATTCAAATTACTTTGGATTTTTAATGTCCTCTTTAAATCTGTAAGTTAGGAAATACTCTGTTTATGGTCTATTTTACTTTCTAAAGATATCTGTGCTCTAATATCAATAAATAATTTATTTAAATCATTTAATTAATTGCATGCTCTTATGCCAAGTGATTTAAAATTTGCATTATGTAATAGAGGTTCATTATTTTTAAATATTTAGTCTTTTGAAAGAAATCTATTATAATGTAATATTTCTGTCTTTTTCCTCTACTTTTATTTTCTCTGCTATATTTAAGTATTTGTAACTTTTTTTTAGTTTTAAAGTGTAGGTGCTTTCATTATTCATTTACGGTAGATAATTTACTTTACCTGTTCCTCACAACAGTTTTCTCAGCCACAGCCTAAGGCCACGTATCAGAGTTCCAGACTTCACCATCTGTTTCGTACACCTTCACTGAGCATTCCTTTTTACTCCTTAGTCTCAACCATCATCCCAGTGGTTTCTTAAATTCTAAATCTTGTCTAGAATTTATTGCAACATATTGAATCCATATCAATAAATATTTAAGTTAATTTAATATTGTAGAGCATTCTACTTAGAAGATTAGAATAAAAGAATTATGAAGAGGAAAACAAATTTAGAATCCCAATTGTGGTGCTCTATTTAAGTGTTAAGGAATATTTGAACAGGTAGTAAAGCAGTATCACTGGGTGTGTCTCTGAGAGTACTTCCTCAGTAGAAGAGTGTGTGTGTATGGTCATGTCCTAACCTGAATATGGATGACTCAATCAGCTAGAAGCCCAGAGAGAAGAACAAAGCTGGCAGAAATGATGGGATATTTTTCTTTCTCCCCCCTTTCTGTCTTCAACTGAGGGAGATGCTTCTTCCCTGCCCTGAGACTTCAGAACTCCAGGCTTCTCAGGATGTAAGTGCCAAGACTTTCACCATGAGGGTTTACAAACTTTCAGTCCTGGATTGAGCTATAGTACTGGCTTTCCAGAACCTCAAAATAAAGATACAGCCATAGGATTCTCAGACTCAGCTTCAATAATCACAAGAAATATGTTTCTTAATGTCAAATCACCTTCTCTTCTCTATCCCCTTTCTCTCTCTCTCTCTCTCTCTCTCTCTCTCTCTCTCTCTCTCCCTCTCTCTCCTTCTCTATCGCTCTTTCAAAGCTTATATAGGAGTGGAATCCTGCACAAGTCATAAGCAGGAAAATGATTCTGATAAAACTGAACTTGTCATAAACCAATCCAAAGTTATGAATGTGGGAAAAACTAGTATGGTGAGCAGAGGGAATGACATGGTTGAGAGGGAAATAAGAAAACATCTGAAGAACAGAGTAACCTGAGTCTGTTATACTTATGTATGAAATTTTTGGAGAACAAAACAAGCTTTAGAAAGAACTTGTCCAATGCCAGCTTCGACACCACAGGGTGAAACAAGGAGGGACAAGTTTGGATTGGGTCCGTCAGAAAAGCAGACTTCTGGAGGAGCAAAACTTAATTCTCTGGGGCAGGTAAGAAAAGTTACACATTATGTAAAAACATATTCTTCAAAAACAGATTAAAACCATTACACAATAGAAAATCATAACAGGATTATTGCTAATGTATTCTTCTTTTGAAACTCATACCTAAATAAACATTTTGAGTCTAATTTTCCTTCTACAAGTTCACCATAACCATAAACCTAGAATTCATTTGTCATTAGCGAAGTTAAGGAAGCCAAATCTATAAGAGCAAATCTTTTCCTATGCTTAGCTGACAAGAATTTGTTTTTACTAAAAATGAGTCATAGGTTTTATGTCTTATTTGTAAAGTTTTGATCAGCTAAAGTGGTTAATCATTTGTTCTCTCTTCTTAACATTCATAATGAAATTAATTAGTCTTTATTCATGACTTTCCTTTTCATGGTACACACATAAACCTATGACTATATTCCAGACACAAGAACCAGGAAATCAGACCTAAAATAAAATGAATGTTTTCTTTGACAATTAACTTCTCCCAAGCCTACTATTCTTCCTAGTTCAATTATGCTTGTAATAAATGAAAGCTCACTGTACTCCATTGATAACCTATGCACCCTTTGCTGCTCTATGAGGAAGGGGTATACTGTATTCTTGATTCTAACTTTAAACTTTCTATCAAGTACCCAAACTTCCCAAAATTACTTCAATCAAACTAGCTTACTACTGAAATTAAATCAGAAATTCCAAGAAATCATTAGTTCATCTCAACAGCATTATCTCAAGACCATTCATCTCCATGATGATCTGCAAATTCTTGCCCAACAAAGTGGGCTATCATGAAGGAATTAATCATACCAGGCTACAAGGAGTGAGGGTCTCCCCATGTCTGACCATACCAGGCCAGATATATGAGGAATATAGCAATGACAAACATGAAAAGACACACCAGTGGCAAGAAGCATCTTGGAATGAAGCCCCTACCACCATGCCTCTCCAGGGTACACCTTTAGCATCCAAGCAAACAGGGGCAGTGTCTCCTGGAAACTCATTTCCCCATTACAGCTCTTTCATAATGGGATCTGCTAACAACTAGAAATGATTTTCTCTTCATGTTACACATAGACTATAATGAGACGCTATAAACTACAATCTAACATCTTAATGTTAGCCATCTGATATCTCTCACAAAATATTTAATCAATTTAGGTTAACAAGATATATTTTTTTCATCAGAATTACAAGCAAAAATACTCATAATACATATTGATATATTTTTATCTGTTCATACTGCATGTCTCCTTTTTTGGAATGTGACTACATAATTATGCATTTTTTTCAAGCTGAAGCTGAATGGTTATTTGTAAAGCATATTTTTGCTAATATATCTCTATTTTTTTCTGCAATATGCTATTGTTAACTCTGAAATACAGCAGCTCACTTAGAACAGTTGTAAGTTGTGTCTCCAAGTTTTGCCTTATTGATTTTTGCTACATCAGACTGATATCTACAATTAAGCAAAGTCCAGATAATTTTTTCTACTTAATTTGTGTTGAGTCTACTTTAATACACTTCTTCCAGAGCAGATAGTCTACACAAGTCAGTAAAATTAGGAAAAGAAAATCTTATTTGTGCCAGTCTCTAGCGGAAAACAATTAAAAAAACAAGCTAGATCATACCTGACCACTTCGTAGATAAAGTCATTTTTTTAATTCGATACTTTGTTTATTTACATTTCAGATGTTATCCCCTTGTAAGTTGCATTGACTGTATACTTTCTAATTGTGTTGTTGTATTGAAACCTGCCATGTCTGTTATGGTGATCTATCAACCAGCTTTTGTCTTACAGCCCTGAGTTTTAGAAAACTTTTATTCTATGAAAAAAAAAAAAAAAAGCTTGAAAGTGCTGGAAGAAGTGAGTTGGGCTTTAAGCAGAAGCAAGAGCATAGTAGGCTTGATTATTGCTGGTACAACAGCTTTAATTACATTAATTGCTAGCACCACTACTTCTGCAATAGCTTTGACACAAGAAGTTAAGACAGCTACTTTTGTTAATCATCTAGAAAAAAAAATTACTAATGTGTTGAGCATACAAGAGGATTTATATAGGTGTTTGGAACAACGGACTGATGCTCTATATCCTATCCAGTTAAAATCTTATATTACTTCATATCAAAACATGTATAATATACTATTACAAATTACCAGTTTTTTTTTCAATTCCTCCCTACTAGGTCATAAAGTATACAGTGTCTTGTAAAACTTGGTATACTTTCAATACTAAGATTAATTTCTGTTACCATGTGAATGCTTATGGGTACAATTTTGATAGCCTCATAAACAAATGAAATAATTAACTGACAAATGATTTTCCTACAGAGATATAAACCAAGAGGTTAATTAAATATACCTGCCAAGATTTACTCCAGTTATGTGTTATGAAAAGCTGATGTATACAAATATTTAAGAAAAATATTTCACAAGGTTTAGTACATTAAAAATTTTTGTGTTGTATTCAAACAGTTAATTCATTTTAATCACTGATTGGGAGATTTAGCACATCACTCATGGACTTAAACTTTTTTCCTTTGATTTTGTATTCAACAGAAAATATATTGATTAATAACATATTAATTACAATATTAATTATACTTATTTTGATTGTGTAGAATACTCTGACAAATAGTAACTTAAGGAAGAAAGAGTTTATTTTGTTTCACAGTTCCAGAAGTGATAACATAATCAATCCATTATGGAGGGAATTTATAGGAACCAGAGAATGAATTCAGCCAGGCAGTCAGAAACAGAATGCTTACAGTTCACCCACACAGAGGAATCAGGAAGAGAACAGGAAATGGGATCAGCTACAAAATCTCAAACTGTATGATCTCCAGCAGGTTTCACCTCCTAGAGGTTCCTGAACTTCCCAAACTGCACTAAAAACAAGTGACCAAGTGTTCAAATACATAAGCTTATGGAAGGACATTTCTTTTTGTTATCATTATTATTAATACTATTTAATCTTCCTTTACAGCTAACCTCTTCCTGGTTTGCCCTCCAACAGTTCCTTATCCTATATCTCCTCCCGCCTCACCAAGAGTATGTCTCCACCCTCTCACCCACACCCCACCAATACTCCCCACTCTCTGGGGCTTCAGGGCTCTCCAGGATTAGGTGCATCTTCTCTCACTGAGGCCATACCAGGCAGTCCTCTACTGCACATGTGTCTGAGCCTCATATCAGCTGGTGTATGCTGCCTGGTTGGTGGCTCAGTGTCTGAGAGATCCTGGGGTCCAGGTTATTTGAGACTTCTGGTCTTTTTATGGGGTCAGTCTCCCCCTCAGCTTCTTCCAGCTTTTCCCTAATTCAACCTCAGGGATCCTTGGCTTCTGTCCACTGGTTGGTAAGTATCTGCACCTATGTCTTTCAGCTGCTTGTTGGGCCTTTCAGAGGGCAGCCATGCCGCTTCCCTCCCATCTATAAACGCCATAGCATCAGTAGCAGTGTCAGGCCCAGGAGCCTCCCCTCCCCATCTCCCCACTTGCTCCCTTGTCCTTCCACTGGAGGAAGACTCCACATGGGGCAGGCGATTCTTATTCATTCTCTCAGAAGTCCTGTACAGTAGAAATGGTGCAATCCTTATTCTAGCTTCTAGATTAGTGTAGGGACAATATGGGTGTAAATCTAATGCTTTGTAAGTCCATTCATAATATTAGACAGATGATGCCACAGTTAAAATATAAGGAAGACATTTGATAAGAAGAATCACTGTGTATAAACCATCATTAGATAAATAATCCTGGCCATGGGTTAGTTTAGTTAATATCATATGTTTATGGATTTAGAAATCTCATACCTATGAAGGGTATCGTGTGGATAATAATTGGGGATGCTTCATTATTAAGGCTCCTTCTGCTAAAGGATGCCATAAGGCAGCTGCAAATCAAGTCTTTTATTCTGGTGAAACAATGCTTATTGAAAAAGCAAATATTAGATGTGGAAAATAATTATGGATTACACAGGAATGTCTTTGCATGGCCCAAGACTCTTTATTTTATGGACTACTAGCAAAGAAAAAAACTCAAGCTAACTTAACTTTGAAAACTATATCTCATTTTTCTAATATAATTCTTTGTTTTAAATCACTGTATTAGTCTTGGATCTGCTGAGAAAGTGAAACACATACACACAGACACACAAACACACAGTGAAATTAGCTGATACAATGTATGTGTAACATATTAAAACATTTTGTCCTAAAGGAAGGGGTAGCTGTTTGAGTTTGACTCAGGAAGTACACAAATTTCATAAGTCTAGGAGAGCTGACCTTTCTGAACGTTTTCTTTGTCGCTCATCAGCTTGAGATTCCTAAACACTATGCTATTGGCTTTCTTACCTTATTTACCATTTATTAAGTTAGTCTGAGAGTTCATACTCCATCTTAGTTGTTATTTTAACAAGTTCTCTTGAATGTGGCATCTGTCATTATCCAAAGACCTACAAAAGGGGGCAAGATTTTATTACAGTGTCTGAGCCCCAAAACAAGAGAACACTGTAGAACATCAAGACCATGAATCAGAATGAAATAATAGAGTGCTCCCTTTCATCATGTTCCAGATCTATATTGTATAATCTGAAACCATACACACCAACACTGCCATTGTGCTTGGTTCACACTATCATTCAAAGGCTTATTTTACTACATATGTCTCACAGGCACACTCAGAAACATCACTTAACCACATAGCTGGACGTGTTTTACTCCAGGCATGTTTATATGCAAAATTAACAATCATGGGAAAAAAAACTGGCCTATGTTTTCTGGGTATGAAAACTTAGAGGTTGTACTTTTATGTTAATAGGGGTGTGCTTGTTCACACATTGCTGTCTTAGTTTTCCATTGCTGTGAACAGACACCATGACCAAGGCAACTCTTATAAGGGGCAACAATTAATTGGGGCTAGCTTACAGGTTTGGAGATTCAGTCCATTATAACAAGAAGCATGGCAGCATACAGGCAGACATGGTGGTAAAGAAGAAGCTGAGAGTTCTATATTTTTATCCACGGAAGCCAGAAACAGACTGTCACCACAGGTGGCTAGGAGGAGGGTCTCAAAGCCTACCTCCATAGTGCCACACTTTCTCCAACCAGTTCACACCAATTCCAATATGGCTACCCTCCTAATAATGTGAATCCTGGTCCAAACATATTCAAACCACCACACATACAGTCAGAGAGAACCAGAAAAGTACATCAAAGAGTGTCCAGTTCACTTGGGAAATACATGAAAAACAGATGTGCAACTACAAGATCATTTGTCCGCAAAAGTAGGCTATCTAATAAAATGCAAATTTATTCAACATAAAAAATCTAACAAGATGTGAAATTCCTTGACAATTACAGCAAAGCTATAAATATTCTAATTACAAATGCTTGAGCATTTAACAACTTTACAAACTACATATGTGCCCTCCTAAACACATTCCCTGAAAATATTGAATTGTCTCCACTTACTAACATGTGTACTTTTGGAGGTAGCATTTTAACTGGGCAAACTAAGGTGTATGGCAAGTTTTGTGCCTCTAGTGTGTTCTCAAACTAAAGGACGAATGCAGCAATTTTAGAGAGTTCTTCCAGCTGTGCTGGGAAGATTAGCACTCTGCAATAATCCCACCAAGGCACACACTCTTTAGGTGCTTAGCAGCTCCCCTGCTGATGGTATTGCTTCACTTGCTGACACACTGTTGGAGAAGTGACAACACCTTATTCCATATGGAAGAACAGCAGATGATGATATCCTCCTCTTTTTTTTTTGTACAAATTAACCCCTATCACAATGTATCTGCAGGAAAGAATCTATTTTTAATAGCAAATTATAATCTTGTTCACAAATTTATATTATGTGACTATTTCTAATCTATGACATCAGAGACAATGTTTTTTTAAATTATCTTCTATGTTATTAAAGGCACACATATAACATGTAAGACATCACCAATGCTCACATCCAGGACCAGGCTCTCCCTTTTTTTGCTGTTTCTGAGGATGCTGAAACAGTTGATGAATGTGACTGCTCCCTATATACTCTCTAGCTCAGGAGTCACTCCCATCAGATGTCAAGGTTATAATAAAAGCTATGTTTGTTTCTATTTGGCAGGTCTATAGGATGCCAATCAAGTTTTGTACTCTGAACAAATGAACGATGACTCTGTGATAGCTTCATTAAAATTTGAAATTCTCCTCTCACCTAATTTTCCTAAATGTCCCCAAAAGGCATCTGTAGTTTTACCTATATGTCATTGATCTTTGAAAGCTTAATTATGGTCTACATAGATGCAGCATTTGTAGATACTTGGATAGTATATATATGTACAATGAGATATCATTTAATATGTACTTAGATTCATATGGTTTAATTTAGTTTATTTAATTTATTTATTTAGTGCTTCCTTGATGTCTTAGTTACTTTTCCATTGTTGGGATAAAGCTTTGTGATGACAGCAGTGTACAGAATGAGGGGTTTCTTTCACTTACTGCTCTGGAGTGAGAGTCTAGCATGGTGGATAGACATGGGAGCAAGCTGTGGGCCTGATGGCAGCAACAGAACCCTGATGGCTCACATCTTGAAGTACAACCATGAAACAAACAGACTGAACCAGAAATAATAAGACTTCAAATTCTCAAAGCCCACCTCCAGTGACATACTTCCTCCAACAAGACCACAACTATAAGCCTCCCCAAACAGCATCTTCCACTGTGAAAAAAAGAATTCAAGTTTCTTAGACTATGGAAGGCATCTGTTTTAAAGCCATCATACTTAAGATCAAACCAGGGTCTTTACATGGAAAGCCCCACACACTGGACATGAAAGTTTTCTTTCCATCCTATAATATTTATTTTAATTTGGAAGAAATACACATTACCAATAAATCTGAAATAAAAATGAAATGGTGATTTAAGGTGAAGGATATTTTCGAATATTGAAAAAAACATACCTGATTTTCCATATGTAAACAATCTAGTATAGTAACCGACAATCTAAGAATGAGTCAAACAGAATGTGCAAATGAGATGAGATAATGTAGGAGTAAAAATATTGGCAGAAGGAAATAAGAGTTGACCACTTTGTGAAGCTATTTGCTTGCATTTGTAGATGTGGCTCAGCGTGTCAGCAATTATAGCAAACAACTGTCACTATATTATAGAGAATCTTTAAGGTCTGCATCAGCACACCAAACTTCTGTTTTTTTTTTTAAATGTATTGCACATATAAAATATGAGATAGATTTGAGGAAAACGCATGTAACTTTGAATGTTGCTTCCGGAATATAGGACTATTTTGAACAAGATAGCTGGACAGACTTGATCAGGCTTGAGGCCACCAAGGATGAACCCTTCCCTCACGGTGGTATTTGTTCATCACTACTGTTTCCTAGGTAACACTAGAAAGAGAAACTTGACCTTTATAGGATTTAAAATTCATATGAAAAGGTGGGGGTACCAAGCCTTACTTATTTGTGGTGTGTTAAGAGGAAAATTATTTTCTCTTAGTCAAAAGAGAATAAATTAAGTTCTCTTTCTAGCCCTGAGTAAAAATGATATTCTGTTCTGCTGCAAATAATAGAACATTATATTGTATTGTCCTCTTGCTTAGGAGTTAGTCCAATTATAACTGTCAATAATCTTGTAAGGAGAATACTCATCAAGAAACAAGATTCATCTGAAAAAGGGGTGAAGAACCAAGGAGAATAATTATTTCCTAATAGATAATGCACTTAAATTACCCAGAAGCCCCTCACCCTATACTGTTGCTTAGAGATCTTTACAGCTAAACTGCTTCTGGGTACTAATTGAAAAAGTATAATTTTTTGTAATCCCCTTAATATCTTGCCTAAGGATCAGCCACAATACTAAATGTGTTTGCACAGGTATTCTCATATTCTCATTTTTTTCCTCTCTAAAGACAACTAGATTTCTGTGTGTATAGGTGTTGACAGATGTCTATTACTGAATTTCTCAGTTTTCTTGCTAAGAACACGGCACCTCCTACAAGGCTTTCTTATGATGGCAGTTACCATGATTAGAACTTGTCTGTACTACCTTGTCTACCTCAATTGGAATATAGTAGTCCTCCACCTTCCTTCTGAATCTATCTTTAAATTTCTTTGAAGATTAAGGACCCACCGAAAGGAATTCCAGGGAAATGAGGTCTTATTTTCTATACTATATTATTTCCATAATAAAAATTCAACAAATTATTAGAAAAAATACAATGAACTAGTGGTATTATGTACTAGCAAGGAAGTAGACTGTTGAATTTTTTCTCTAATGATCAAAATGTTAAATCCGAAGCATTTGAGAACAGAAGCATTGTGGGGTTTTGTTGTTTGTTTATTTGCTTGTTTAGGGGATTTTTTTTGTCTTTTATTTTTGTTTTGTTTTATTTGTTAAAACAAGTCCTAATGTAGCCTGTTTTCACATTTGTTATATAGCCAAGGGCAGCCCTGGACTCCTGATACTACTATGTTTATCTCCCAAATATTTGGCAAACAAGTTTAAACAATCACACTGGCTGTTTTTTTCCCTGTTCTTATAAAGAGATTCAAAAACAATTTCCATATAATTATCCTTAAGAGATGATCAAAGAGAATAGAAAATTAATGAAATGTAAAACTCAGTTACTGTTTTAGATTTTTTTTTCTGCCATAATTACAAAGACTATACTGCAGAAATGATTCAGCTACCACAGGCCTTGGAAATTAGAAGGGAGTAATGCATTCAGTTTCCTTTAAACTCACTTTATATTTTGTGTGATTAAATATTGATTTGTCATTACTCTGATTTATTGTATTCTCAAACACAGACTTCAGTGCTTATACTCAAAGCTATTTTTCTAATGCAAATTTCTGCCATCTAGATTTCAATAATGCCAGAAGCCTCCTCTAATTACTTTATGAATTATTTCTTTTCCATTGCTTTGTAAAAAATGTTTGAAACATACATGAAAAAGAGCATGTGTCTTTACCCAGTATTAACAATTATCCACCTATTATTTTATCCATCTGTAAATACTTTAGCTGATCCACTCACACATTTCTTTTCTGCTTTTCTTCTTTCCCCTTCTCTCTTTATCTTTCCTGTCTCTGCTCTGGCCAGTATTCAGTCCATAGTCAGTAGGTTATGATATTTCACTATTCAATATATGTGTGTGTGTGTGTGTGTGTGTGTGTGTATGCTAGATTTCTAAGAAAGCTAGGGGGAAAGCAATATCATCATCATACCTAAAGCCAGCATACTCACTCTATAAGTATATAGTATGGAAATGAAAGATACTATGGAATATGGGAACAAATGTCTTGTTTTCTTCTGACACATTATGAAGTTAAAACGGGTGGGTGGAAATGGGAAGTAGGTGAGATACAGTCTTATATAAGAGCAGCGTCTCTTTTCAGATCACACTGCATGAAAAGCATCAATTGGGAGCCAATTAAGGAAATATGAAGACTGATGCTTGATGACAGGGATTATTGTTGATTTCTGATCTCTCTGGTGGGTAAGTATGTGATCTTCATCCACTATTCTTGTTCCCTTTTTTTCTTCCATTTGCCACATATAAACCATGACTACTGTTCCCTTTTCCTTTCTTTCTCTTTCTTTCTTCCTCTGTATCTTTTTGTCTTTCTCACCTTCTTTCATTTTTTTTTGTCTGAAGTCTGTACTAGGGCCTCTGCTAGTTTTCACTCCCAAAAAAGTCATTGTATTTTGAGTCAATTAAATTTTTCTCCACTCAGTACAGCAGAACCTTTATGATCTAGTTGTCTTTGGAAATGCCTAGAGATACATCAATATGTGTTCCTCTAACCTTTTCTGCGTTTCTGTTTTCCACCCCCAACATAATATTTCTATTAATTATTTGAGAAGTTTGAATAATGCAACCCGATCACATTCCTCCCAGGTTCAACCTCCACAAAAACAACAACAATCAAACAAAAGCAGCAAATCCAATTTGTGTTTTACATTAGGTGCAAAAGTCTCTATTGACAGAGTCTAATGCAGCGTGATAAGAATCCACTGTGCCTGTGTACAATGAAAATATGAGGCTCCCTCAACACAGTATTCATTTTTCCTAGTTTACCATCTCCATATGCAGCCGCCTTCATTCATCCTCACATAGGAACCTGCAGAAAAAATCATGTCTTTCCTTACAGTCTGGACCAAAAAAAGTTTTACTGGTTCAGTGTTGTAAAAAAAAAAAATAAACAACATTACTCCTGAAGATGAATTCCTAACAGAAAAATTGATGATGGTTTTGAGAGTTTCTTTAATTATAAGTTTCATTTGGACTAACAGCTAACCAAGTTGGAAAGTAGTATTTTGTTGAAAGTCACTCTTCCATTAAAGAGGTCAACTTTGCTGAAGGCTCACACAGAGAAAATTTGACCACTTTCTTAAGTTAGAGATGAAAGGGCCCAATTACTTTTGATGTCAGTGCTGGGTTGGATCCTGAGGCCATTCGTTTTCTCAATGCTGCTTTGGCAGCTCATTTTGAGTTATATAAGGGATAAGTTTCAATATTTTCAACGATCTCAATAAAAACATCTGGAAGACTGTTCTTCACTTGTGCATGCTTTAAGTTACATGAACTCCAACTTGTGAACAATTATATTTCTCTCATCTTTATTTTCTTCTTCCATCTCTCCTTTTCTCGAATTGTTGCTTCTTAAAATGTATATACAATCATAATAAGACTTAGTATTATAATTGTATTGCATTAGATTGTCTCTTAGATTATAATAATAATGGTGTAATTTCCCCTGATCAATCCGTATGATCATTCTTCTTAAATGTTATATAAATATAGATTTACATAAATATTCACAATATCCTTCCTTGTAATAATTTATCATAATATTCATAAAATTATGTTAGTAAAAATATCTTTTGAATTAAATGAGGCTGCCTCATAAAAAGGAGGTGAAAAATATAAAAAGAAATTATGTATTTAAATATTTTCTTCCAAAACTTTGATTTTATTTACTATGATTCTTCATTAATTGACTTTATAAAAGTTTCATAAAAGTGTACAAAATATTAAAATTAACCATTAATTATTAATTTCAATGTCAACCTAGGCAACAATTTGTGCAAGAATATAATCATTGGCTGTTTTGCAAAGAATTTGAATTTCAGGTCTTGGTAATTTCGCTGTAAGTGAATTTCTTACTGTGCAAGGATAAAGACCTGAACTTGAATCTCAAAACAGTTGTTACAAACCAACTCTGGAAGCTGACACCTCTAATTTCAATGCTGACCAAAGATAAATGACTTTGGGCTAGGACAGGGAAGTTGGCTCAGATATTTTGGTCATCCTGATTAGCCCTTGGAAAGAGTGATCACAGGAGTGTTCATGGAATTTTGTTTATTACCTTGCTTGTTGACTGCTTATGTTTATTGTCTAGGTTGTTCCTTGACTATTTACATCTATTATATTGCTAGTACCTCAGCTTAGAACTGATCTTAATAGTTGCATGTAATTAAAATGGTATAATAGCAAAATGGAGGAGGATGGGATATGGGATACAAGTAGTACAAGTGTACTATCAACAAGTCTGTATCCTCAGAAGACTTTAGCTTCATTATAATGTTATTACATTGTGGTCCTTAGAGTACCATAGGAAGAAATATTAGTTTGGTTAGGAAAAAACCCCAGCACTATAGGCAGTGGATACTCTACTCTCCACAACATAAATATTCATAAAGAATTTTTCTCACAATACAAAGCATAAAACCCCATGTGCTTTAGAAACTTGCTTTGGTGAGCCACATGTGGGACATCCCATTCTAATCTCTCTTAACAATGTTTGCATATTCTTTGCTCAATGAACTTTTAATTAAATTATTTGTGTCTTCCTACTGAATTAATTCCTTGGAAGAGACAAATACCTGGTGACCACTGTAACAACAGAATCAGTGGCAAGTAGAATTTAATTTTCTAATTCATAAGTAAGAAATTAAGAAACATGTTAATACATATATGCTCTGTGGTTCTATTTAGACATACACATGTATTTTGTATGCATGTCAGAGTATACACATCAGTTTGCCGGAGCATTATTATACTTTTATGAGAAATTTTAGTTAAAACATGGTAACACTGTTTGATACAAATTCATTACTCTTATGCCTTAGTGGGTCCAAACGCCTTAAACACATATAGTGTGAATGTAATTATTATAATTTGACAGAAGTATATGATAATGCATTTATATTAAACTAATAGAACTATAAACTGTTCTGTTGAGATTATGGTTAATCTCAATTTTCAGCTCGATGAGACCTGCTTGTAGATATACCAATGAGAAACTGACTAACTTTGGTTAATTGTTGTGGGAGACACACTCCCTGTAGAGTCATTCACTAGACTGGAATTTTTGACTGTATAAAACAATGAAAGTTAGCTGAGCAGAAGCATTCATTATTTTCTGCATTCTGACTTAGTGTGTGTGAATAGCCACTTCAAGTTCATCCTGCCTTGATTTCTTTGTCATGCTGGATCATACCCTCAAATTGGGAATCTAAGTAGCCATTTTTTTTTTAAGTAGCATTGGTAGGGGTATATTATCATAGCATAGTTATGAGTAAAACAAGCATCATGCTTTCTGCATTCTAAGGAACAATTTGGTGGATAACACAAGCCACTTTGTTCTCACAAGTGTACAATGAGGCTGGTAAAAAGACTTGAGACCCTGGAAAATGGAGATGTCTGGCAGGGGGTGGGGATGTGTGTGAGGGGTGGGGACATCCTGTTGGAGAATCAGGAGGAAGAATAGAATGAGAAACTGTCAGAGAAAGAACAGTACAGGGATAACGACTGGACTGTACAAAGAAAAAAGTAAAGATAATAATAAAAGATTGTAAACACACTCACACAAAGGGAAATGCAAATTAAAACAACTCTGTAGTCCACCATAAGGTCACCTGGAGATGTAAGACAAAAGACTACAAGACTTGTCTCTAGTCTGGAAGGAAAGGAAGACATTTTCCCTCTCAGAAAATAACCACATATATCAACTACCCCCTCTCTATCTCTCTTATACCTTTCTGTCTCTCATTCCCTCCTCTCAGAGGTGACCCTGTAACTGTAAGGGGCTATGATTCCTTGAAGAATGATACCCTGTACTCAAATAGTATGTAAAAGTAAAGAGCTTTTTATTTTGTAGAAGTCTAGTATGTTGAGGTCTACCATCTTCCAAGATGGAGTCTCCCAAGTGAGCTTGTAGGCCTTATTTAAAGCAAATGAGGGGAATTCGAGGTAGGAGTAGGTGATCTCTATTGTGGGCTCTATCTCTTAGGACATTTTAGAACCATTGTTGGGGAAGTCTAGAAACTATAGTGGAGGAAGTCTTGGGTGAGATAGAAGAGGGGGGCAGCTTCTGAGGCCTGGTCTTGTCTAGAATTGTCTAGCTCTTGGAAAAAGAGATTTAGGCCTAGTCTCTTGAACTGTCAAATTTAAACTGGTCATGGAGTCAGCCTGTCTAATAATTAATTTTAGGTGTGTTGAGGCTTGCTTCAAAGAGGGGAGAGAAAGAGAAAATGAACCTGATAAAGACCCTTTGACTGTATTATTTCTGTCCACATGTGTCTCTATAATTAATTGTAAAAGCCACAAGTAATTGCAAAATCTAAGACCTTCCAGAATCAGATCCCTGCCTGTTGTATAGCTGCTATGGCAGTCAGTATGAAGGTTTCTAAAATATAAAATTAGGATTAATAAATGACTTTGTTACACAACTGAATCTTATTGAATTGAAAGACACTGACTCAATGAAACACAATATATGAACATCAAAGTTTATGTCAGTGCTATCCATAATACTTGTGTGTATATGTATGTGTGTATATATATACATATTCTGAAGAAAGAATACACTTAAATATGTGAAAACTAATTTTTCCCTAAGAAATCATTGAATATTTTACATCTAATATTTCAGTTAGTAGTAATGATGACTTTTTTTCATGTGAAGTGGATTTTACTTAGTATGTATCTCGTTCACATTTTTCATTGAATTCTTTAAAAAATCAGTTTTAGATACAAAGGAATTTGAATTCAAAGTAAAAAAATTTACACGTAAATATTACTACACATTTATTCACCATATATTTGCTTATGTTTAAGTAATTTTCTGATTTCTTCAAGTGTAAATGGAAAAATCTGTCAATTATAAATATATTAGGGGAAGTAAACATCTGTATAAATATGTAAGAGGAAGAATGGCAAGCAGCATATTATCACAGACTAACTTACAATAAAAAACATAGGAGGATAGAAATGTCCTAACAATTCCTTCTTCTACAAAAAAAAAAAAAAAACCATAATAAAAGACAAGCTTGTCCAGGTGCCTATGACAACTTAAGTAGCCCCTGCCTATTGTGGATTCTTTATAATAGTGCCTGTCTGCAATTGAAAATCAATTATCCTACTAAAAATGTAGAGTTATACTTAGAACAGCAAACAAGTAAGCAAGCAAATACTAAAACAATCTGGGAAAACATATGTTGAATGTTTTCTTTTAATCTTTTCAACGGAGAACATGCACCCCTGCGCCTTATGGGAAATAGAAGATTTAAGTTGAATTAGACAATTTTCTAATTAGTTACTGTCCAAGGAGACACAGGGAACTTCACTCTAAGAATGAATTAGGGTTATTTAACAGAATTATGAACAAGAAGAAATAGCTATCTTTATATAGCAAAGAGTTTAATAGAATGGAAAGTGTGTTGTTAGTTTCAAAATGTCAGCTGTGTTTTTGCTCAAATGAATGTAAACATGAAGCTAAAATATTTGTGCAAAGTTTTATGTTAAGTTTTAAAGAGAAGACAATTAAAATAATCAGAGCATGAAAAGAAGGTTTAGAAGAACAAAGCCACCATATTATTTTCCTTGGTTAAATACTCAGTGCAAAAGTTATGGATATGCTCTCTTTTATATACAAAAGTGAATTTTTCTTCCCTCCTTTAATCTACAAAATGTTAATATGTAAGATATTTTTTCTTCTGCCATAGGAGAGATGACTGAATATTTTGAATTAAGAATCTATAGATCTGGTTAGCTGGGACTGAATAATTGGTTGCAATTAACAAGATAACAGAAACATTGAAGTGAATCCTTTGCTCTGCCAGGATAATCAATGGTCATTACAGCTAAAGCGCAGTAATTAGTTATGATTAAAAAGAGACCAGTATTATTGTCTTGAAACCTCTGAGAAGTATTTTCTCAGTTAGCATACACAAGCTGTGTTCCCGAAACAGATGAGATTTTACATAGTGCAGGCAGCCCAATTTGGTGGTTTTAAGAGTTACCCACATGATACTGGTTTTGAAAGCATGAAGGTGTCTTGGAAAGCTGTTGAGTCTTGGCACTGTGTGACGGAACTGCAGCCTCAGAAGAGGACCTAGGAGAAGATTTTTCAGGAAGTAAAACCAAGAGACTCCAGTAGTTTGGAGATTATAGCAACATGGGACTACTGCCAAAGAAGCAGCAGGTATGGAGTGTAGCCAGACTGAGCTTAGAGGACAATCTGTGTGGTTTGTAAAGGGCCTAGCCAGAGAAATGATCCAAGACCTTTTGAGTAGCCTAGAGATTGAAAGTTGATCCCGGACATTGGACACTGAGTTATTTACACAGTTGTTGATTGGCTTATCATTCCTTGTTCAGAGTGTAACTGTGTCTTTAGTCTTCCCTCTTGAAGTAAAATGCATCTAATTTTTTTTTTTTTTTTGGTAGGAGCCCACATTTGAGACTTGAACTTTTAAAAGTGATTTTGGAAGTTTACAAAGACTTTTGGATTTTGAAAAGATTAGATATTTGATGTTTGTACATGTTTTAATATTGCAACATTAATATTAGTATGAGATCTTAAGTACAACGAGAAAAAAAAAGTTATACTTAATAAGCAACATGTTTGTATACCAAAGTTGTGCCTGCTGTGTTTTTCGTCAACCTGACACAAGGCATAATTATCTGAGAAGAGGGAACCGAACTTAGACAACGCTTCCGTATATCTGGCTGTAGACAAGTCTGTTAGGCATTCTATTAATGAATAATTGATAGCGGAGAGTAGAGCCCATTATGGGTGGGCACACACCATGGTTGGTTGTCCAGGGTTCTATAAGCAAGCATGCCGAGGAAGGCAGTATGAAGCACTCCTCCATGTCCACCCTGTGAGCACCTGCATCTATGTTCCTGTCTAAGTTCCTGTCCTGGCTTCTTCCCATAATGAATAGTGATGTGGAAACATAAGCCAAGCAAATGCTTTCCTCTCTTTGTTTTTTTGTCATGGCATTTCATCACAACAATAGTAACAATAACTACTATTTATCTAATTGTTATGTTTTTACCTGCAGACAATCATGGAATTTATTCTATAAAACACCAATGGTTCCAGTTCCAGGAAATCTAACACTTCTGGTCTCTGGTCTCTAAGGCTACCTTTATTCATGGGTGAATTCTGAGATTCTTTCATCATATGCTTAACCATTACTTACTCCTTTTGGAGGAAAGGTCTACTACTTGCTATTATTACAGTCAATAGTTTTAAAGCATGGTTCTCTCTGGGCAAATATTGGGTACATGATTAACAACTGATGTATTAAGAAAACAGCTATATTTTTCCCTTGGGAGCAACAAAAGAAAATCTACAGGTCTACTCCAGTGGTAATGCTATCAAACTTTGTGATATATACCTTCTTCCCAGAATGGATTACTAACTATAGTTACATCAGATGTATAGTGTTAAAGAAACCAGGATCTCTGTGATGGGAGTATATATATCATAATTTCAAATGATATTTTTCCAGAAGAAAGACATGGAATCATTGACAATATCTTTAATTCTTTTAAGCAGGGTATTATTTACATTTCACATATATTTTAAATTGTCTATGTCTATGATTTGTGTTGATATATATATATATATATATATATACACATACATACATATATATGGAAATGTATTTATCATAAAACAAAATTCAAGAAGCCAATTATAGAATAGAGCTATATATGACTATATAGATTCTATAGATATTCTATTCTATAGAATAGAGCTATATATAGAATAAAGCTATATATGACATAATTTTCACATATCTGTCTCAAGGTCATGGGTTTCTCAAGTTTGTTTGTATTTGAGAAGGTTATTGTTTTGTGTTTGGTTTGGATTTTGGTTACTCTTTATGAATTCCTGGGTATGGAATCTTTTTTCAGTATTTGAACATACAATCCCACTTCTCCTCCTAACCAATCCAACAACATAGGGGGTCTTTTGTGTAGAAAGCAAGCCACATTTGTCTTTATTACTTTAAAATTTCTATTATGTTCTTTTTTTAATAATTTAAAATTTTTAATTAAGTTCTAATTGCACCCTTTACCCTATTTCCTTTCATCTATCCAACCCTCCTTTTGTCCCTTCTAACCCTTCCCAGACTTCCCCATACCTTTTAAAATTAATGCCCCCTTTTATTCCATTGATTTTTTTCACTCACGAATAAACAAACACACACAATAATATACAAATATAACTTACTGAATCTGTCTGTTGTTACATTTATGTCTATGATTTCAGGACTAATTTCTTGAGTGAAGTTGTATTACTTGAGTGGACCATGCTCTCCACAGGAGCCATGCAGTATCTAAGAAAACTCCTCTGTACTGTGTGCTTTATTCTTGTATTACTGCAGTTGTTTCTCACTTTGGTTTCTTTCAGAAGCTCCCAGATATCCCAGATTAACGTTAAATTCACTATGTAGGTGACAATGATATTGGAATTATTACTGCCCTACCAACAGTATTTAGGCACAGGATTATAAACTTGAGCCTCCACACCTAACAAAACGCTGCATTTTGATTTTTAATTTTTATTGTAATGCAGCTACATGATTGAGAGTTGACTACCTGTTTTCAACCTCATTTCCATACTTCATGACCTGTATTCCATTTGTCTCCCACATTAAGGAAAAGCTCAGAAACTCATTGACTGTATTCTCTATGCCTATGATTTTTGTCACTTTACTGTAACTCTGTGTCGCATATTTCATTATGAGTTTGTTTAGATGTCGAATTTCTTTTGGAATATGATTTTGAATGTTTTAGAAAGAAATTCATGTCTTTCTCATAATAATGAGTTACTGGAGTTGGATATATCTAGTGTTTTCATGTTCTTGGGCATATAAGGGTTTGAAAATCATTGAAGGAAGACCACACACTCAGATAGTATACAATGGCAAAGAGTGTTCTACAGAAACAACCAGCAGGTTGGGGTCAACCATTTTTTAAAATGGCTACTGCAGACCAAGGTGTGCAGACCTTCTTATAGGGAACCAGGAGAACTCTTTAGAGGCATTAGGTAATCTAAAATTTTATTGGTAGGTGCTATAGGGGTCATAGGTGGTCAGTGGTCTGTGTTCCTATATCATAGGATGAAATAGAGCAGCCCAGCAGAGATGGCCCATTTTGAGACAAAATATTTCCCCATCTTTGTGGTTACCCCCGGGATGGATTTTGGGAGGGGGTTTTATGATTTTCTTCTGGATTTTATGATCTGTCCCTGGAGCTGCTGGTACCTTACAGCCTTTTTTTGAAATCAAGTCTGGTCCTTAAAAGAAAACAAATGTAGTTTATGTCCTTTCAGACAAAGAACACAAAGACAATTTTCACATTTCACAAAGTATTGCATGCTGATTTCAATGGGGAAAGGTTTCCATTGCACAAGCAATGTGACATTCTGAGTGCAATAGCACTCAGTATGGACAGTTAAGTGTGGCCTATGGTGAGGGTTGTGTGAATCACCATCAGATTGAGACTGACCACAGTATTTTATACTAAGTGGAGTCTGTGACTGGAAAAATAGTTCAGAGTCATATCTGGAAACTGAGGAGTCATTCTTGAGATAGTTGGACCACTTAACCTGGTTCTATAGCAACCAAGGTATACATAGGGAGATCAAGCCACTGGAGACTGATGTGACTGCCCCAGGGATCTTACAAATCCACACAAACTGACGGATTAAGATGCAACATTTTTCCTTCTTTTGTTCCGAGAAGCCATCAGATTATTTATCCAGCAATTTCCTCAATATTCTGTATGAGACCAGACAAAAATAGGTTCTGAAGTATAACAGTCCACATCATTTAGAAACGTAGGTATTTATCTTTGTCCTTCCTTATACTGGATACACTACAGTGTGTATTTTTATAGAATTTGGTCAGATATTATTGTCTACCAGAACGCTATAACATCTCAGTTTGGCTGGAGAGTTTGCACAAGGCAGAATTATCTACAGATAATATTGAAATGTGTGTTTCTATGGCAAAATTACAGTTTGAGACCTGTTCTTCCATCAGAGCATAAACTTCACAACCCTCAAGCTCTCTAAACAACCAAAATCTTTTACTGTTTTCCTATCAGACTTTTTCTATCTAGAATACATTTCCATCTTTCCATCTTAGATGCTGCTAACTTTACCTTTTTCAAACTTCAGATTTCTTTTTATTAATTGTACTGTGTATCAGGTTTTTGATGTTACTGAAGGACAAACCATGTTAAATTTACTGCCTAATCATGTCTTTGGCAATACCCCCTATCTAACAACTGAAAGCCTTTGTGATTATAAGGCATTAAACAAACAATACACTCCAGAAAGTGCTCAATATTTTGCAAAATGTCTGAAAACTTTTGATTTGGTATTCAAACATTATTAATACTCTGATTTAAAAATAAGGGATGAAATCAAATTTAATAAATCCTAGTTTACAGATAAATTGCTGCAGGCTAGACTTCTCAGTTGATCATATAACCTATGTGAATATATGGAATTACAATTTTACTTATCAATGATCTGTCTATGATTAATAATTTTCAGAAATAAAGTAGAACAGTTTAAATGATATTTCTATAATTTCTACCTCAATTTAGATTTAGCCTTCTATTTTGATTTTTTTCCTTTAGTTTTCTGACTCCAATAAGAAGATGACATTTAAAATGATAGGATTGGAATCATGGTATAAAATAATAATATTATTAAAGTCAACAGTTCCGTTGAGTTTTATTAACTCATTGTTTTCTTAGCTTCCTTAGCAATGTCATATTAATGTCACCAGATTATTTAATGGGGGCAGTCATGTTGATGTCACTAGATTATTAAATATTGACTGGCCACTTCATTAGTTATTTATTTTACTATCTGTAAGTATGTATGTATGTGCCAAAGAGTTCAGGTGGAGAACATAATACAACTTTCAAGAATTGGTTCTCTGCTTCACCAGGCAAGTTCTGAGACTAGAACTCAGGCTGCCAGGTTTTACTGGAAGTGTCATTGCACACTGAGCTATTTTCCCAGCCTAACATGATTCATTCTAGATATTACTAATCTATTATTTTGTCAAATATTCTCAATCTATTTGTTACTTTCAAATATTTAAGTTCTTTTAATGATATTAATGCAAATGTGTGTAGTATGTGTTTTGGGGTCCAGCTGTAGTTTTGTGTCTTCCCCTTCTCTCTTAGGGTGTGCAGGTGCTGCGCCACATCAGGTTGAAAGGGTAAAATGGACCATGGAAGGAGTGGGGTTCTGTAGGATCCTGGTCCAGGTGAGAGGAAGTGCTAAGGAAGAGGGGAGACCTTCTCCAAGGATCTTAGTATTGCAGCTTCTGTAATTGAAGGCCTTCTCTGATTATGTTAAGGAGACAGCTTTCTGAGATGATCTTAGCTTGTGGTCATACCTGTATGTGGGGTGGGTTTGTACACATAAAATTTACTTGGGGTCAACCAGGGGTACATATATATGGACTTTAGAGTATAGGAAGAAGTTTTAGGGGTAAATAAAAATCACTGGATAGAGTTGTAAAGTTCTATGAATGCTTCATTTGCATGGAGAGTCATCCCAGGTGGGTTCTCATCAGTAAAAGGGTAAGAGGAAGAGAGGAAGTTGAAAATTTAGACTGTGGGGGTTTGAACTCCTCACAGAAGGTCAGAAAAGGAGAACTCTTGTTGGTAAAGGGAGTCATTCCTTTTGAGTTAAGCTCAGAAGGCAATCCAAACAATGCTAGACTTCAACCTTACTTAGTTGAGCAACAAGTCTAGGGAAAATACATGTAACCTTTTTCTGTGGTACTGCCTTTTGAAAAGCTAGCCAATGTTCTTCCTTCTATTTTAATTAAAGAATACAAAATTTATTTAATTATGTCATATTTACAAATATTTTAATAGTTCTAACATCTTGGTTTTAAACTTGAATACATTAGATATATGTAACTGCAGAATATTTCTAATGGCTCAAAATCTTAATATATGGAAGTTCCATGTTATATTTCAACAGTATACCATAATAATCTCTCATTAGGTATATTTTATTTATTATAGACTCTACAAGTAACATCAATCAAGTTGTATTTTTTAACTCTATGATTTTAAATATGGTACATACTTTTTAAAGTTTATTTTTCTTGTCCACACAGAAAACATGTAGATGTCAGGGGATGCTCTTCAGAGTGAGTTGTCTTCTTTCACTTTCTAGTATTTCCACACAGAATTTCAGGCTTGATGACATGCATCTATGACCACTGAGCAATCTCACTACCCAACATAAAGTTAAATATACAAAGCTATATAAAAATTAGAAACAGGAAAACTTCAATAGAATTATTGGACTGTTAACAATTTCTTCATCAATAATAAAGAAACAAGGAACTCCCATAAGAATGGAAAAAGTAATTTTTGCAGTATACATGACAGATATCAATATCTACAATCTACATGGAGCTATAGAAGTTAAATTCCATTGCCAACCTATCTATACATTAAGTGATCTAATGAGTGGAATAGACAGTTATCAAAAAAAAAAGGAATGTAGATATCTAGTAATTTCCTTCAATCTGAGGTACGTTTAAAGAGACAGTGATAAGCTCTCTTATGTATCATCAACTCTCTGTGTCTCAAAGTTAAACCAGGTATTGAGTGGCCACTCCCTTAATTTCTATGCCACCACTGCCCCAGCACTTCTTACATACAGGATATATTGTAGGTCAAGGTTTTTGTGGCTTGGTTGGTATCCAGGATTCTCTTTCTGTAACATGCAGAGTAACTTCCTACACCAAAGAGGCTAGACAATATGAATGAAGGCTTCCTATTTCAGTGTCTCAGTATATGCCACCCACAGCTTACTGAAATGGAAGGTTATACATTAAGCAAACAACTGAGGGAGATAGAGATTTATCAGTCCTACAACTCTGGAAGAAAGAGGAATATGTAATGTAGAGTTGCTGAGTACCTCACCATGCCACGAAATTCAGTTTCTTTCTTACTCCAGTTCATACCCTTGCCCCTTTCAGACTCTGTCCACTGCTATGATTGGCCTCAGGTTTTCTTTGTTCATTCTGATCTTTCAATGTTTTGCCACATCATGTTGAAGAAATCAAGTTCCAACATCAACAATAGTGGTATCAGCACTATCTGTGAAGCAATGACAACAACAAAAGTTTTATTTAATTGTCAGGAAGAAATGAAGGCAAAAGACAGCACTTTGTGGGTCTTCTGATGAGCACATATAACTGCAATAGCCTTGAAAGCTTTCTTGATTTTCTTATTTATTTATTTACTTTATTTTGCTTACCTTCCTGGAGAGGAGGGAGAGGGGAGAGGGGAGAGGGGAGAGGGGAGAGGGGA
>NW_021604622.1:16250214-16250556 GCF_004785775.1 Grammomys surdaster
GGGAGAGGGGAGAGGGGAGAGGGGAGAGGGGAGAGGGGAGAGAGGAGTGAGGAGGAGAGGGGATGGGGAGATGGGGAGAGGAGAGAGAGGAGAGAGGGGTGAGGAGGAGAGGGGAAAGGGGAGAGGAGGAGAGGAGAGAGGAGGAAAGGAGAGAGGAGAGAGGGGAGAGGGGAGGGGGAGAGGGAAGAGGGGAGAGGGAAGAGGGGAGAGGGGAGGGGGAGAGGGGAGAGGGGAGAGGGAAGAGGAGAGAGGAGAGAGGAGAGAGGAGAGAGGAGAGAGGAGAGAGAAGGGAGGGGAGGAGAGAGGAGAGAGGAGAGAGAAGAGAGGAGAGAGGAGAGAGGA
>NW_021604622.1:16250656-16287233 GCF_004785775.1 Grammomys surdaster
GAGAGGAGAGAGGAGAGAGGAGAGAGGAGAGAGGAGAGAGGAGAGAGGAGAGAGGAGAGAGGAGAGAGGAGAGAGGAGAGAGGAGAGAGGAGAGAGAGGAGAGAGAAGGGAGGGGAGGAGAGAGGAGAGAGAGGAGAGGAGAGAGAATAAATCAATGAAATAATTTCTAATTATATTCTGATATACATATTGGTGTACTTGGCTAGTCATCATCAGAGACACTTCCTCAAGCAGTAGTTGGGAGTGGGTACAGAGACCCACAGACAGAAATTATGAAGGGAGGAAGGGAGAGAGAGGGAGAGAGGGAGAGAGGGAGAGAGAGAGAGAGTTTAAATTAGATATTTCATCAGTTCCTTCTCCTTAGAGCTTGGGGAACCCTGAAGAAGTGTCAGTGGTGGGGGAGGAGGGGTTGTTGTAGGAGTCAGATGGAAAAGAAGACACTGGAAGAATATGACCCCTTAATCAAATAAGCAGGGCTCATTTAGACTCACAGAGACTGAAGCACCAAGCAAAGGGTCCTCAGGGTCTGTACCAGGTCCTCTGTGTATCTGTTAGCTTGGAGTTTTTGTGGGACTATTAACAGAGTGAGCAAGTTTGTCTCTGACTCTTGTACCTGCTCTTAGGAGTCTTTTCCTCCTGCTTAGTCGCCTTGTACAGCTTCTATATAAGAGCATTGGCCTTGTATTATTGTATGTTGTTTTGTGGTGTTTTGTTGTTGTCCTTCAGAGGCCTGACATCTGCCACAAAATGGCTTTATAATTCAGTTTATGAAACTGAAAGTAAAATCAGTGGTCAAACGACCATGCTTTCACACCATCTTAAAGTTGGAATGGAAGATAGTACATTGATGTGGACTACATAAAAGCAGCAAGCATATTTTTGTGAACAGAGGGACAAAATTAAAGAAATGATCAGGGCAAAAAATGTTCTAGATTTCTAGAGGCTATTTTTTTATACATTTTCTCTGTGAAACAGACATAAGGCTTAGCTTTCATCTACCACCCTCAGAAGCGATGGCAAAGAGGAAAAATAAAACTACTGCAATTACTCAGAAGTCTTTCGGAATAGTTTATGCCAGGCTAATGCAAATGGAATAGAGACAATGATAAACGGTTTCATATCTCCTACACTTTGCAAGTAGACAATATGATTTGTTAAAGCATCAAATGAGATATTATGTAAGCAGAAAAGGAGATTATTCTGAAAATTTCAAACGACTAGAAAGTTGAAGGAGCTGCTGCTATCCACAGAAATAGGAAAGGGGTGGATGATACTGAATGGAAAAATACATAAAAATGTAAAACTACAGCATGCTGGTATTATATTTATACACAGTAGAAAAGGAGATGATATTTAGCGTTGTAAAACGTCAAAGCTTCTAGTTCCTCTCTAAGCTTATTGTCTACTCAATGAACAAAGACTCTGGCTATTCCTGGATGTAGACAATCAATTTCTGGTGAACTTGGTCTGATTTTGTGATTCACTGAGGACAACCAACTATGAAAGAGCTGATACTGTCTAAATGAGGTAATATCTTCCTCCATTGTTCCTTCTAGCTGGAGAAGAAGACAGCCACTATGCAAATGTCAGAAGAAAAGGTGTTTGCCATTGTATGAAAAGATTCAGGGCAGCCAGAAGGAGAGGATAAATGACAGAATCAGAAATCTGAGCTGTCTTTGTCTACTCTAGTCACAACAGCCAGTCACTAAAGATTCAAGCAAAATAATATTGTTGTGGACCGACTCAATTAAGTCTTTCGGTAGTATTATTCAATATTGCTGACAGACAACTGAGATGAAAGCCTTCAGATGGCAATTATTTACATGAGTCTCGTCAACAAGCCTGAACTAAGAATGATATTGATAAATTAATTTTACCACTATGCTTTGAAGTGATTTGTTACATCCTAAAGTCATCTGCATCCAAATAATACATAAATTTCTGTGTTGAAATGTAATCCTCAAGACAGTGAATACAGAAAGGGGCAAGAAAAGGGGAGGATGCCAAGACCAAAGCAATTCATCTTCAAGTTGTCAGAAGACAGAAAATGGCAATAAATTAAGGAGCCGAAGTTTGATAATACAATTTTGAAATCACCGTAGAGGTACTCTTCAAATGAATTTGTTTCCTCTACGTTACACAGAATAAACTGTGAATTTTAAATTTGGCCGACAGAAGTTGCGACTCTGAAAAATAATGACAGAAGCCTCATGTGATATGCTTAAGAAAAAATAAACCAATATTATTTAGAAAGAACAAAGTATTAAGAGTTGTTGGTGAAGGAATAAAACACATAGATCTGTAAATGAGACTTCTACTTCCCATTGTTCTGGAATATAATAAATTATCAGGAAATGATGAAATAGGGATTACTGATAGCTGTAAGTACCTTTATTTAGGAAGCCACTTGGAGAGCCTAGACTATGGTGAAAATCACTTAAGCAAGAAGGGAGGAAGGGAAAGGGGCAGGAAAAAAAGCAGTAGAAAAGAGGAAAGAAGAATAAAGGTCTCCTGGTCTCCTGTTACTCTAAGAATTCCATTGTCCTTAAGAAAATTATGAAAGACTTGCATAAAGAGAATTAATCAGGATCTGCCTCCTGGATCAGGAAAAAAATTGAATAAAGAGCAATGATGCATGCTGATGAGAAAAAGCAGGCTCTCAAGCCCAGAAAGAGGAGAGCTCATTTAAATGTAATTCAATATAAAAATTAGTGTTAATAAACAAAATCAAGAAGACAATTTTCCAGAATCGTAATCTATGCTGGCTCTGTATTCTTATTTACTTTCAACACTTTGTTCTTGATGTCTACTTTATAGAAGTAATGAGTTGTGACTGTTTTCCTTTTTTTGCCAATTTTTGATTTTTGCTGTTTTCTTGTTTTATATTGTTTTTGTTTGTTTGTTTGTTTGTTTGTTTTCTTGCTTTAGAGTCGGGATCTGTCAGGATCACCCAGGCTTCTCTTAACTCCTCAGGTCCGATGATCCTCCTGCTCAGGCTTTGAAAGTGGCTAGAATCACAGACCAGACACGTGCTACCGTAAACGGTACATAACAACCTTTGAAATTATTTTGTGTAACTTCTTTTATGCGTTTATTACACTGTGAGTTAAGGTAACTGTCAGTGAAGCATAATTGCCCTTTAAAGTTAAGGAATTAATTCATGTTTCATGTGGTTTCTGTCTTCCTTTCTTTTTTCTTTTTTTTTTCTTTTTTGTGTGTGCATAAGAAAAAGTTTCTGAAACGAAATTAATTGAAACCCCAAAAGTGGAACCTATCTGAAATCATTTTCCACAAAAGGGGAGCTATACACCACATATGAAGGGGAGGGTATGCATGAGAAAGAGCTTATTTATATACTGTTTCAAAGATCACAGCAGATTGTCTAGGTGAAAAAAACAAAGGTAACATTAATAAGAAATAAATATGTATTATAGCTTATGTTACATTTTGATTCTGATTTGATTCAATATCTTCGAGCATTAATTTAAGGTACAGATAAAAAAGCTTAGAGAATTGGTCACGCTGAAAAACAAGTTCTTTGCGAAAAAAAATGTTTTTATGAAAGAGACACTAAATTAAAGAGTCGAATACTTTGCCTGTGAAATGACTGTGAATATCCTATAACCCTGTATTATCCAACACATCAGAGAATATTCTTATTCTAATTACATTAGAATTCAAAATTTATGTTCATATTCCACTTTATGGTGTTTATAATATGTGAATTCCCAGTAATTGTTGTATTTAAATATGTTCTATAATAAATTCCCTTTAATGTTTTTGTAAAATACCCAAACTGAGGTTAAATATCTACTACCTATAGCAGTGAGAAATGAATGAAATAAATTCTTGATTTTTTCTTATCAGAAAATACAATTTCTTAAGAGTATTAGAAGGAAAGAGAGTAAGCGTTTCCTATCTTAAATTTTAATTATTAATTATTTTGTATATTTACATTTCAAATGCTGTCCCCCTTCCCAGTCTTCCCTCCACAATCCCCCCACTCACTCCCCCTCCTTTTTGCCTTTAAGAAGGTGCTCCCCTATCCACCCATCCACTCTCACTATCCCTCTAGCACTTCACTGGGGCATCAAGCCTCCACAGGACCAAAGGCCTCTCCTCCCCTTGATGCCATATAGGGTAGTCTTCTGCTACGTGTGTATCTGGAGCCATAAACCCACCCATGCATACTTTTGGTTAGTGATTTAGTCTTGGGAGCTCTGAGGGGTCCGGTTAGTTGATATTGTTGTTCTTTCTATGGGGTTGCAATCTCCTTTATCTCCTTTAGTCCTTATCCTAACTATTCCACTGGGCAGGCTCCCGGGTCTCAGTCCAATGCTTGGCTCTGAGCATCTGCATCTGTCTTCATTGAGTGCTGCCAGAGCCTCTCAGAGGAAAGCCATACCAGGCTCCTGCCTCCAAGCACATCTTGGCATCAGCGATAGTGTCAGGGTTGTCTGTCTGCATGTGGGATGGATCCCAAGGTAGGGCAGTCTTGAATTTTTATTTAAAGCTGTTGACTGACTGACTGAGTATGCGTCTCTGAATGAATATGTATAGACTTCAGAGGACAACACTGTGGCATTGGTTCCTCTTTCCACGTTCACCTAAAGTGGTCTTTAAATGAGAAATGAAGTAAACCCTTCCCCTCAACCCAACCAGCATTTGAATCCTTCTTTCCCCGTTAATGGTGTTGTTTGTGGAAGGTTAGGAGTGGCCTCGATGGAGAAAGATTTGACTAGGGATGTGCTTTGAGATTAAGAAGAGCTCCTGCACATCCATTTTCTCTCCTGACTGCCTGCAGTACAGTTGTGAACTTATCTCCCTGTCCTCTGCCCCGGGTCCCTTTCCTACCACTTCTTACCACGCTGTCCCTGACAATACTGACTCTAATACACTGAAACTGTAACAAATAAACCAACTCTTTCGATTTTGTTTTGTTTTGTTTTGTTTGGTTTGGTTTGGTTTGGTTTGGTTTGGTTTGGTTTGGTTTTGGTTTTGGTTTTGGTTTTTGGTATTTTTGACATGGTGTTTATGTTCAGGATGTGTTGTGGCTTGTTCTGGCGCAGTTTGCATTTTAATGTTAATTCTGCTTCCTTAAGAGGGTCTGCCTCAGAGGAGGAGGAGTAGATCAGGTGATCTCACTGAATCTTCTCCTAATTCTAACTGGTCAAATAAAGGCTAGAGCTTATGATTTTTCAGTGGAAGGGAAAGGTGGGACTGGAGTTATCAAAGAGAGAACAGAGGAAGAGAAAGTGGAAGGAGGATGGAACAGAACCACATGACCTGGAGAAGCTGAAGCTAGCAAGGGGTCTCATAGCCGGAGAATAAATTGGTATCGTGATAGATCTTCCTACTTTAAGCATATAGCTTATAAATATAATAACAGAGTTGTGTGTTTTTTATACTGGTTTATTGGGATAAGAAATTACTACAAGAATGATGTTTTAGCACAGCAACAAAAAAGAGACTATGCAACCAGTTTGTGGGTTGAGGACACCATGCTTTTGTACATATGACTTTACTGATACATCTCCACATTCTGAAAGTAAACATTTCTTATTTCTTTTTGTAAAGCGAGCAATGAAAAAAACGTCAAATAGACTATGACAGATTAAATATACTATCATAAGTTTTGTAAGGGAATGGGGATTAAGATAGCAAAAAAGTATTTTAACCAATTTAATGTATTATTAATCAAAGATTAAGTGTATGGTTTTACCTAAAAAATTATTTATTACCTGAACAAAAGCTATTATTAATAAAATTCAGAGGTGAAAACAAATACTTTAGAAGCCAAAAATAAAATTTAGAGTTAATCTTTCCAAAGAAATGCTCACATACCTTTCTACGTTTTCTCAAGGGTGAATTTTTTTGAAGACTACAAGCAATCTTTCAAAAGGACTATAAACAAAGTGCGTCCAGTAACGCTAGCATGGGTTTTAATTAACAAATCACTTATTGTCATAGGCTTTTAAAATGTCAAATGTTATACTTCACATGAATGTGTATGGGAACATATGATCAAGAGTACAGACTTAGAGAAATGTAAATTATTATCCTTCTTTGTTGTATAGAGTTCCATTATAAATTGAAAAGATTTGGGAAATATTTAGGCATAGTTATATTTTCATAAGGACTATGCCTCATTTGTGTAAATTAGCTTTTAGAGTTTGAGAAAATGGTAGCTTCTCTATGGGTTATAGAGGCCACAGATGAGTGCTGCTTGCTGGCTTACTTCTCATGGCTTTCAAAGCCTGTGTTCTTATAGAACTAAGGACCACAAGTCCAGGGAATGTACCACTCACAATAGGCTGGGCCATCCCCCATAAATCAATAGTTAAGAAAATGACCTACAGGCTTGCCTGCAGAACAATCTTATGGTAGCATTTTCTCAGTTGAGGCTCCCTCCTCCCTTAGACTTTAGCTTGTGTCAACTTGCCATGAAACTAGGGAGTGTAAACAATATAAAGAAAATAATGGAAACATTTCATGTATTTCTGATGCTGAAACTAAATGATCCAATGAGAATACTTCTAAAACAATGAATAAACATTATGAGTCACAGCTTCGATAGCTTCTGAACATGACTGCATAGCATTTATAAAGTAGGTTTGGGAATCTCATTGTGTACTGATAGTAAAAATTGTCAGAGAGAAGACATGGAGTTCATAGTGATCATAGGTTTTATTTCCTCATTTTCCTTCTCAACATAAAAATAATAAGTTCATAATAAAAACAATAAAACTACAAAATGGAGAGTGAGTGGATGTTTTCCTAAGCACTTACCTGAGGTAGAGGCAGAGGATTGTGAGTTTGAAGTCAGGTAGAGTAATATAATGAGTTCCTGGATACCCTAGGCTTTCTGATCACACAAGACCTAAACAACAGTAACAATAATAAGCAAGTTAATTGTAAAACAGAATTTAGGCTTGGGATTGAATTTATATATTTTATGTATGAATTTTTAATCAGCAAAAACTTTAGATATATTTTTAGCATTCTATTATTTGTAACCATTTTAATAATTTAAATAAAGGTCTTCCTTATATTGTTTATTTCTAGAAAGCTTTTCACAGCTGTATATGTTTGGTAAATATAATTCATACATTTGTTATAGTGATTAACAAGCCTTATACATGTTTCATTCATTAGGAAATCTCATTAAAATGATTATTTTCACACCTTTGGAATATATTATACAAAAACCCCAATTGAAGTGATTTTAAAATGTTGTCCAGAAAGTAGGAATAGTCTTTATAATATTAACAGGAAATTTTTCCTATGATATGTACGGCACCAACTTTGGGAATACTTTCTCTCCAAGTACCAGTAATTCTGCTATCTATTTAAATATGCAAATTATAGGTGCTTACTTCTAAGCTTGTGTGAAATGCATATTTTACTGTCTTATTCTAATCTTTTCTTTCTATGAGAATTTGTATTCATTAAACAAACCAGTTAATTAATTGTGTCAGTGGTATTTCCTCAGGTGCTTCAGTTATGAAGTAAGACTGGGAGGCTGCAGAGATTGCTCAGTGGCTAAAAGTACTTACAAAGGATTCAAGTTTGGTTTCCAACACCCATATCGGGTGGTTGCTAACCAGACCCTCTTCTGGTCTCCCTGGACATCTGTAAACATAAGGTGTTTGCTCACCAAAACACGCACATCCACACATAAATGAAAATAAAATAGGTCTTATAAAAATTAAAAAGAAAATATGCTGGGAAATTAAAAAATTACATACTTTCATTCTATAGCCATTATGTTATATCAAATTAAAACATACACAGACAACCAGTAATTCAATGCTCTTTATATTAATATGTATAAAATTCTCAGTTTTAATGGGCTAGAAGGAGAGTAAGATCTTCACTTTCAAAATTTCAGTAAAAACAGGCTCTTTGGATTGATGAACCAATATGCAAAAAGGTAAGGAGTTACCTAGTTTACTTAACTGGCGATAACAGAGAAATCCAGATTATCTGTACAATGACTTAGATGTTTTCTCTTGGCTGTAGTTTTTAGTAGATACATGTTCTAAACCATAGATATATTTATTTTCACTCATTGTAACATTAATTAATCCTTTTTTTAAAGATTCAGTTTCTCTAGTGGGGATAGTTGAACACTGAGTCAGTTTTGTCTGTGCCTCTTTCATTAGATCTGTCATCCCAGGAAGAGAGATAAAGTGTATAACTCTAGGTTCTCTTTTCTCACTTCTGAGGGTAGCCATAGTACAGAGTGTTCTCCAACCTTTTCACCATGTATGAAACCACGACGTGTGTTAACCCTGCCAGGTTACTGAACTCATGAGGGTAAAGTCAAAGAAAGGCTTATTGCGCTAAGATTCATCCTTAATCATCAGCACATAGTGGATGTGTGATCACAGGCATACATGTAGTGTATGGTGGATTTTGAAAGAGCTTTCCTAAATTCTCAGTTTCTCGGAAAGAACTTGTAAGGTCGATGTAGAAGAATGAGACTCAGAAGGCTGCCACTTACCCCAGTAAATCTGTTACATATGAATTTTCTTAAGCTACAAAGACTGTGCCATTAATACTTTCCAACTTCCGGCTTGTGAGTTTAAATGAACGCAGAAGAATGATTTTACTTTATACTGTTATTTGTTCAAGAAGATTTATACTGTTTCGGTTTTAGAAAGAACACTAGCTCCATTTTAAATGTAGCATATTTTCATGCTAAGAATTAGGACCAAATTACACAATTTAACAAAATGGTATCTGATGTGTTTATAAAAAGATAAAGAGATAAACAGAGTATGTTTTGTGGGTGTCTGGAGAGATATGGGGGTGGAGAGAGAGAGAGAGACAGAGACAGAGACAGAGAGACAGAGAGAGACACAGAGAGAGACACAGAGAGAGAGAGAGACAGAGAGAGAGACAGAGAGACAGAGAGAGACACAGAGAGAGAGAGAGAGAGAGAGAGAGAGAGAGAGAGAGAGAGACAGAGTGAGAGAGACACAGAGAGAGAGACAGAGAGAGAGACAGAGAGTGAGACAGAGAGAGAGACACAGAGAGAGGAGAAGTAGAGAAGTTGAGTAGAGGCTGGCCATGACCACATGGAGAGAGGGGGAAAGGAGAGGGGGGAGAGGCGAGGGGACAGAGAGAGCTAGAGGCAAGAGATCAAGAGAGAGAGGAGGGGGCAAGCAGCCCCTTTTTACAGTGGGCCAGGCCTACCTGGCTGTTGCCAGGTAACTGGGGAGAGGATCATACCTGGCTGTTGCCAGGTAACTGTGGAGGTGGAGTTTAGCCAGAATACTAACAGTATCCAAATATAGGCCCAGGTCAGTCTAAACATATGTATCAGTACTTATTTATAACCTGAATTATGATAAAATCGCATAAATCATGATCATTATTCACTAAACTAGTTGTTTACAATAGAAAACACTAAACAAAAGGATGTCCAAGTAACACACTGATACTGAATTTTCAAAAAACCTTTTATATCAGAACAAAAAGATTCTGATGCCATAAGATATATTATTAGACTAGGAGAAAAGCACCATTATTCCAACATCTCAAGTTGTTTGAAATAACATCTCATAACAACTGTTCAGAGAAAAAACTAAAATTGAAACTCCATCTTATGCAGTTTTGACTATTAAAAATCAAATTTGAAAGCAATCTTAACTGTTAGTAGACATAGATGATTTTTAATACCACTTAGCCTACCTATTTAAAGACTAAAGATATATAGAGCATGAGAATTTTAAGTCTTTAATACCTTGTTTGTCTGCCCCTCCTACCTTTTCCTTTATGTACTGGGTTCACAGGAAAGTACATCTTGACCTTAGTTAGATTGAAGTCTATTTTGCCTGTCTATGTATATCATTTGGTGATTCAAAATAAATAAATAAATGAAACTTATCTAAGAAAAAAGGTGCAAGTAAGCCACTCATTTGAGAACCAAGAAGTTGGTTATTTTTTCACTGGGAATTACACCACAGGTGTAACAAATGAACAAAAGTGAGTAACCATAGTTAGCTGTAAAAGAAAACTAATAAACGTAAGAGAAAATATAATTAATAAAATTTATTATATGCCATCCTTTGTCTGCTTCTCCTTCTAGGGTAGCCAGCCTGTGTTGTTCACTCAGCAGGACTGGAGTGTGTGGGTGAAGAACACAGAGTCTCTGAGGCAAGGTTTGTGTGTCTGTGTACACCTTTCCAGAACAAAAATATTGGAAGACATTTATTTTGCATACTCAAGTCTGTAGGATGGGATGGTTTGGGGGGGTCATTCTTTTAAGGTCAAACAAGTTGTGAGGTTTGATAACTATCAGGTTTGTAAACTCTTACTAGTACTAAAGGTGGGAAAGCAGGCTATTTGATGCTTATTTGGGAGGAGAAAACAGCTGCCTTCCTGTCTGTGGTTTCCCAGGTTGAAGTATTGTCAATACTTCCTCAGTGGGTTTTGTAGAAATTGTTTGAATTCCGATATTAATTCTGCTTCTTGAAGTGGGTTGCCCCATCTCCTACCCCGAACTGTCGCTTATCTTCTCACCACTTAGTGGTCAATAAAGGCTAGAACTTCTGATTGAGCAGTGGAGGGGATAGGTGGAATGGGAGGTCTTAGAGAGTGGGGTCAGGTAGAAAGAGAGGTGGGAGAAAGTAAGAAGAGGACAGAGGAAGAGGAGGAGGAAGCAAGATAGAACCACATGGCCAGGAAAATCTCTAAGTAGCAAAGGGCCTCATAGCAGGGGAATATATTTATGTAGTGCTATATCTGTTCAATCTAGGCTTATAGCTTATAAATATAACTGGATTGTCTGTTTTTATGTGGGCTTATTGGGGTTGGAAATTACTGTTACACAATAGAGTCTCATAATTATACATGATCTGAAATAAAACACACAAAATAGATCTCAGTTGTGAGAAGAAATGTGTGTTTCCTCACAAATTTCATCTTAGAAATGATATATGATAAATGAGTCCATATTCACATAATTATGTGCTACTGATTTAGTAACAAAACAAACATTCTTTATTTTTATCTGAATGTATAACAAAAAGTTGACTATGTGGAAGAACCCATCTATGGCAAGCCTTCCATAATGCAGAGCAATAAAATGATCAAAATCTCTTCGACAGCCACAGGAAGCAGCATCGTGGATGCTGAGTTTCAGGATGGTCTCACGATGTGTTGTCCTCGGTTTTCATTCTCTCCAAGTGCTCTTGCTTGCAGCTCATGTCTCCAGATCTTTAAGATTAATTTGTTGTAGATTACATTAATAAAGCATTTTGTAGTCAATATAGAATACATGTTCATATTGGAATTGAGCTACATTTAGTAAAACTTTCTCTTTCAGCCTAGGAGACAAATCTAAGCAATGTTTGTCTTGCACATTAAACAACACTAACCCAGATACCTGAAATTTACAAGCTTCCAATTCAAAATCCTTTTCAATACTGACTATGTATAACAAGTGTAAACCTCTACACAGTGAAATAAATGCTTCAGTCATGTCAGTGTGAAAATATTTTGTAGTTGACATTCATACTATGTGTGTGTGATGTGCATCTCAAACATAAATGAATTCTGTGTTTAAATCTTAGTTCTCTCACTTGTGTCCCCTTATGCATATGGAAATATCCTTCATCTCAAAATACACCAACTGAAACTATTCTTTTCTCATGTCATTTTAATAAGGAGTTATTAGTCTGTACTAGAAAAAAGTAAACAACAAAACAAAACAAAAAATAACTATAATATTCCTAATTTCTTCTTGAGTAAGAATTATACTTCACCACTCTGAAGGTTTGGAGTTTGTCATGTAATTTTAAATAGTGAAATGTGAAGGCAATGTGACATTTCTGAGCTGTAACTGTAAACTTGATATTTATTGGCATAAAAAATAAACATGACTGTTTTTCTGTAAGGTCCAAGGAGTAGGATTATTTGCTAACTGTTCAGCTTTTCAAAGTGACTGTCAGTACTCTTTCCATTCCTCTTGTTTACTGCACAAACATGTGTGATAGGAGATTGCATGAAATGGCTCATTAGAAAAAACTATATCATAAATACTAAACATCCTTCCATTATGTTCCACAAAATCCATATGCTGTTTCACCACCATGGATCACCTTATAATTTCTACAAATATGTTATATTTTCTTATTCTTGCTCATTTACAAAGTTAAATGATATTGCACCTGTTGGAAATTTTAAAATAATTTGTTTTAGCTTGTGTTTTTGTATCTATGTTGAAATGCAACGTGCATGTACGTGCCAACCAAGATCAGAGAAGAGCATCAAATCCATGGCCGCTAGAGTTACAGGCTGTCATATTCTGCCCTGTGAGGATGCTGGGACTTCGGTCATCTGGAATGGCACCATGTGCTTTTTATCAATGAGCCATCTTGCTGATCTTCATGTGATGCAGTTTTATAGATAGTGCCTTTGAGAACTTCACAACCTGTTTCTCAACTTTGTATATGAGGTCCTTATATATATTTCTTTAATGTGGTACTGTTCATTGACTAACTTAAGAAATTACAGATAATATTACGGAAATCAGTCTCGATGGTCATTGACATTCTCAGCACATTATTATCATAAATCATTAGATAAATCCTTTGTGTGCCTGGTGGTCATCCTATTGTTCTTGATGTGTCCTTGATTGTGATTGGATCCACACACAACTGATTTTGTCTTAGTGTTCATGTGACAGCATAAACATAAATATGACTGTATAGATTTTGAGCCTTCAATTTGTCATTGAGTACTGCATTTTTAAAGATGAGTGAATATTGCCCCAATTTGCTAAGTTTGTATTTCTCTGTGGAATATAATGTTCAGATTCACCAGCACTATATTTTATTCTTGTAGGCAAGTATACTCAGTTATTATTTTCTATGATGGATAGTGCAAGGATGATAAATTTCTCTAGAAAAGAAGCAAGACAAATGAAATGATTATCTTGCAAATGGCATACTTTTTAAAGTTCTGAAACTTACAGGATCTGTCTCTCTCTCTCTCACATGAGCACCACGTTCTCTCTGAGGAAAAGATTTCTTTTCCAGACTGAATTGTACTTACTTCTTCTGGGAAAGTAAACTCTGAATGTTAAACTTATAATCTTCATTTTGAATCTGACCAGATAACCAATTAAAATACTCCTCTCCCTTGGAATGTCTTGCTCAATGTGGATTGTAACTTCTGTATATGTGTTTAGATTCAAACAGGAAAATATATATTTTTTTCTGAATACCTAAGAGGAAAAAAAAAGGCTATATTAGAATAGCCTTCCTCTTGGATAATAGATATCTTAATATGTTTATGCATGATGAGAATAATTCTGACCTTTGAGTGAAAATTTCACTTTTTCAAAGTCACATCCACAGTTTTAGCTGTGTATAGTTGCTGCATCCACAGTACAAAACATGTGACCATATACGCAATTACCAAGTTCTTTAATACTTCAACTTTTAGGAGGTGAGTGCCTCTATATGTTAATGTATATGACATCTTAGTGCTTTAAGGGCAAAATATCATTTTATGATGCTTCAAGCCAAACAGCAGATCTTTAATAAAATACCTATACTTAAATGTTGTGAATATGCTATTCTGTATGTAATACCAACTTTAATCACTAGCTTGGGATTGGTTTTAGCAATTCATTATACTGTGGTGGAGAAGAAGTATTTAATCATTTTTAACCTGTTTCAGCAGTGGGTAGTGACAAAGTTTCTACAAACTGATTGTTATAATAAAAATAAATGTTGATTCTGCATGACCATGTTTACATTTTAGATGCCTAATTCTTTTCATTGGTAAAGTCTGTGCAACCAATATACAATGTAGATTGATGATAATCTTAGAAAGGAATTACTATTGAGACTCTAACCTTATTTTATTTATTTATTTATTTATTTATTTATTTATTTATTTATTTTTTGGTTTTTCGAGACAGGGTTTCTCTGTGTAGCCCTGGCTGTCCTGGAACTCACTCTGTAGACCAGGCTAGCCTCAAACTCTCAAACTCAGAAATCCGCCTGCCTCTGCCTCCCAAGTGCTGTAACCTTATTTTTGAAAATTACTTTGGACCTATTAAGCCTGTAGACTTTTTAATTAATAATCATGGCAAACAGTAAATTATTAAAGAAATATTTTACTGACTAAACATTATACTTAAAAGAATTATTTAACTGGATAAATATTCTAATCTATTTACAAATTATATCTTTTCTACAATTTAAAATTTCTTAATTTTTTGGAATTTTAGTGTTTTAAATGTAGAGAATTTAATTTTCTCACTTATTTTTGGCTACATTGTGATGATTGATTCTTCTTCTGGAGATGACTAAGGGTGAATTTCTTCTCTGTAGCTTCCTTTCAGATGTCTGCTATCCTTTGTGAACTTTCTGTCAGCTGTCCTCTGCTTTCTGAAACATTGGTGTGCTTTCTTTTTGTTCCAATTATGCTGGGAGCCAGATGTAAAAGTATCTTTTATTCACTATATGACATTGTCACTCAAAGGCTTACTGCTGAAAAAGCACAGCCTTTCCTGTTCTTTCTGAACTCTGGTTGGCTCGTTCAACTCAGCTGTTCTGGCTCAAACTCCTAGCTAAGCTTACTGAATTTATTTGGCTTCTCTCAAATTCTCACTCAAGCACTCTACTTGGGTTCAAACTAACTCTGATAATTATCTTTTTTAATCTCCTCACTCCTTGTTATTCTCTGGCTTCAACTGTCTCTGCTGACCTGCACTGAAGTAAATGAAACCACAAATGAACTCAACTCCACTACACTGCACTCACTGCCTGACTCTGAACTGACTCAACAACTAAGTCACTCCCTGAGCTCCTCTTAAACAACTTCCCTTTGCTATGCTGTACTCATGAGAGTTGGGCATATCCTAACCTGTCAAAGTTTTCTCTGATAAATTATTTGTTCCTTTCCTCAAATATTCATTGTTGTTTGGGATTAAAGGTGTGTACTGTGGCCATGTGTGCAATCCTGCCAGATCATACAGATTTAGAATGTATTTGATATTTATTTGCTGGAATAAAAATGTTCTACAAATGATAATTCATTAATAAAAGATTTTAGTTTAGATTTTTCTAAAGGCTCTGCAATTGCATGTCAAGATACACATTTTTAAGTTCCATAATCATAGCTTGGTCTACTTAATGACATCTGAGGTTTTTGTTTGCTTGTTTGTTTGTTTTTTGTTTTTCATTGTTGTTGTTATTGTTGTTTTCTTTTTAAATACATCTAAAAAGGTGGTCTGTAACTATGCCTATCTTACTACATGTATGAGCCTATCTTGTCCTTCATTTTCTTATTCTTCAAAATAGAAATGACCAAGATACTAGTACAGCACTGCAACTAATAGATTCAGAGTGAGAGGCTATCATTTTCCTGTTTTGAAGTTAACAGTAAAGTATTAGGCCCAAAGTTTTAAAGTATAATCATCATATACAATGAACTTATGTCTGATGGTATCCATTTATTCTCAACTTATTGTAAACATTTTTCACTATGTTTAGAGTTAAATAGAGTTAAATGAGTTAAAATGTTAAAGTTTAAATTTAAACTTTGTGGTTTTGAATTGAGGAATTTCATAATTTCTTTAACTGAATTACAAAGAACGTAAACAAATTCTCACCTGTATGTGACAAAATTGAAGCCTTGAGTGCTATGTGTGGAATATACATATTTAAAACAATTATAGACTCACTGAAACATTACTCCAAATTAACAATAGATCAATAATACAATGCAAACAGTAATAGCTTCCTGTGGACTCAAAGGAAATGAAATGAATGTGATCAAGAGACACAGGCAATCTCACCTTCACTTTAGCATTATTCTGAAAATCCAATGATTGAAAACAACTAAATGTCCCTTAACCAATAACTTTATAGACAAATGAGTTGCATAGAAAGAAGCAATATTATTTTCCCCTAAAAATAATGAAGTCATTATTTAAGAAATAATGGAGAACTATCATCAGGTGAAGTCTGCTACATTAGTCATAGCAGGACAAGACTCAGATGATCTCACACATATATGGAATCCCAAATATTTTATCTAGAAGATGAAAGCACAATAGATATTTTTCCTGTACTCAGAACCTAAAAATGAACAGTGATTAGAAAGATGCAAAAGTATCATCAAAAGGTTGGTGTTATTACCAGATAGACATAAGAATTTGAGAGTTCTATTGGATAATCAAGTAAATATATTAAATAGTAATACACTATACCTTAAAAAGTAGAAAAATGTAATATATATATATATATATATATATATATATATATATCAAAGCATTATAAACGTTTTAAAATGATATAAACAGGACATTATATGCCTATACATAAAAATATATCATGCCATACTGATACTGACAATTTTCATTAATTTTGTTGAGAAAGAAATAAAAATTGTAGGTGTTTTTCCTTTTTCATACAAATGAAGAAATAATTATCAAATAATGACTCATTATATTACCATTGGATATTTTTAAATTGCAATGAATCTGTAGTTACGCAGACCTGTAGTAACTCCTGGTAAAATTCTTTATATTCTCTCTACATTTGATTACTCTACTTATTAGGTCTATGGATCTACTTATCTGGTTCCCTTTTACCCTTATTTTCAGAGTCAATCTATAGTTGCATAATAAGCTAGCTATTCTTCCAAGGCGTAGTCCTTCTTGGGGGTCGCATAACAATACCAGGACTGCTCACACAGCCTTTGTAAACAGTCGTCATCCAGTCCCAATCACGGATTTCCACTGAAATTAGTAGTAATTTTCACCATTCATCACATTTTTCAGCCTCACAGTAATAACCTCTACTGGAAACTGTGGACTCTGACCTAAGATCATCAATTCTACCTGATTTCTTTCAGATCTTTACCTCATTTATTTACTGTTCTTTGAGACAGAAAACTGTGTAGATGTTGTCAAGTGATTCTTGGTTCTGTTGCAGGTCACACATCCTGCATGTCACACACCTGAAGCATTTGCTGGCTTTGAGTATGTCTTTACTTTGATTGGGATTTTTAATCTGTGTAATACTTCTCTTTGGTGTTTATTTATTTATTGTTCTTTTAATTATTAGAAGGTAAGTATACTATATAACATACTTCCATTCTTATAACTAGCATTTAGAGATGAAACCCTAGGCATTATAGAGAGTCTAATCCAAGTAGGTTCAGAAATATAGAATTTTAAGACTCCAAAAACTTCTGATTCTATTTCTGGAGCTGACATAAGTTATCAGAGTAAAAGAGCAACAGTAACATTGACAAATTGAAAAGTGGCATTTTAACATTTAAAAAGAATTTCTCAGATTTTCTAGTATGTTTATTTATTTATTGCTTTAGAATTTTTTCTTTTTTATGTACATTCATTTTAGAAAGTTTTAGATTTTATTTTAGCAATTTAACATATGCTGATGAATATGTTTCTTGTCTGCCACCTATAGTCATCATCTCCACCATCCCAGTCCTCATTGGATTCCTTATAGTCTCCTTCCCAACATATATGCAAATATATATATGAAAATTCATATATATATATATACATATATATATATATATATGGTATGTGTGCATGTATACATGTGTATATGTGTATGTGTGTATATGTGCAGTGTATGTGATGGTATTTGGTGTGTGGGGATGTAGAATCATAAATGTGAGATTCTCCAGGAACTGTAATTACAGGCGTCTCCGAATCTTCAGCATATTTCTTGGAGCTGAACCTAGATTCTCTACAAGAACAGCATGTGCTCTTAATACTGTGCCATCTTGCCAGCCTCTGTCCCATTCTAATGTCACATGCTATTTTGTTAAGCTTCCACATGTGAAAGAATCATGACACTTGTGTTTCTGAGTCTGGCATAGGTCACATAATATCTTATGTGCTTTACGTTTGATCAGTGAATTAAATATTTGTAGTTGTTCTGTCAAAATGTAGTAAGAAATTTGGAAAATATAGTTTAAAATCTCCATCAACAAATTGAAAAATACATGCATTTTACTCTTAAAATTACTTAAAGAAATCTGTTGAGATTTCTAGGCATATCCCAATTGGTAATTTGTGTAATACTATAATTTTTCTTCCATTTTATTATTTATGAAATTGAGAAGATTCAAATTCTTCATCTGAAGAGGAGTTGTTAGCTTAGAATAATGTATATTTAAAAAATCACTTAATACATTCATTAAGATATTTTTTCATATATTCTTCTAAGGAGTAATTTCAGTGAATATATATAATTATTCCTAAAGTAACTTACAATAGGAATTTAGAAAAATTTATTATGATAGTCCTTTTAAACAATTCTGTCAACATCTCAAGCAGTGTGGCAAACCTATTACAACAAACATGAATATTGTTTAGGGCAAGTTTCTTGCTCAGATCAAGTCTATTTTATGTCTCCAGGACTGTAGCAACACTCCTAATTCCTGAAGTAACTTTCACAGAAACAGTTTATTGTAAAGGGAATGAGATAGGTGTGTTAGTAGGCAACCTTTCTTGTGTATATTTCTGTTTTATCCCTGAAGCCAAATACTGAAATTTCTGTTGTCTAGGGCTATCTATCTATTTGTACTGAATAATCTTTGTATTTCAAAGGGACTAAACAATTGAAACATTGTAAGTTTTTCCAGGAATGATTCATCATCTCTACAGTTTATCATAATGTGATGGTTACTTCTCTAAACATTTTTTTTCTCTTTGGTGAATTTCAGCCATTAAAAAATGTGTATGACTTAATTGATACTGTGGAAAGAAATACAATAATTTGGTCAATTTTCTTAATGCTTTCAATTACTTCCCTTTTTTTATGAATTGTTTCTTTATCTCTAAGTATTGATATGCTATTTTACATTTATGTCTATATAAGGGGCTTAATTTCATTGTCCATGATCATCACACTTAGCCTTGTAACTTGAGTTCACCAATAAAATATATACAGAAGTGGTTGTATGTAATTTCAGATATAACACTAGCGTAGACACCGCATCATTCTGCTCCCATGCCCAAGGCTAAGAAAATCAGAGTATCTAATGGGAGCAATCTGAGTTAGCACAGAACTTGCATGCAGAGTAGACAGTAGTTACCCTACTTTGTTGCAATTCTGCTTCCCGCAATAGACTTTGAAGGGATCTGTATGATTCCTTACTCCTCCACTGTAGACATCCAGCTGTGAAATCACCTCAATTCATCAGATACATTGACTCCACACCATGGGGAGTTGCTGACTAATGTCTAGTCTAGACATTATTCTACTGTCCAGACTCTAGACAGAACAGAACACATTCTTCCCGCAATGGTAGCTGAATGATTTATGTGTTTTTCCAGTGGAAAATGTGTCTGTAGCTTGATTCTGGGAACAGAAACAACATGACAAGTTTCCCTGGGAAGTAGTTACTGGAACAATGTCTTTGCCATTCACCTGAACAGTTTGTCTGTAGCTCTAGCTTCTGTATCGGTTTTGTTCTTCCAGCTGTAGCGTCCCAGTTACTTAATACATGTAGCAGGAAATAATAATAATTATACTCATTCAGTGATCGCCTAAGGGGGACCCATAAAAGCAAAAATTAAAACTTTCAATAGTCATAGTCATTGACTAGCATGAGAACATGACATATTAGGAATACTTGATAAGGCCAGTTTTATAACTGTTTTTATGGGTCTGCCGAAGTACTTAAAGATAGGTTTCTTTTTCTAAATACTTTCACTGAAAACAAGACGGAAACAGTTAATTGCTGTATTTCAAACATATTTGTTTCAAAGCAACTGAGATTGTTAATGATCCAATTTTAGCATTAATTATGTTTGCTATCAGAATAAGTAATTTTTATCTTTTAATTTTTTTAATTTTCCTAGCTCAGAATATGGATACATTGTATATATTCTAGAATTATTTTTTTCCTATAACTTTTGGCAGTTACATTAATGATACAAAATATTCTTAAATATATTTTCTTGTATCTGTATCAGCTACTTTATCTATATTAACCACCATTAACTGGCTTGCTTCCAGTCATCACACAATTTCCTAAGGAAGTATTATTTTCCCATAATTACAATGATTTCTTTATTAATTTCTAAATAATGCTTCATGTTTATGTACACCATACTGCTCATCCAACAGTATCCTGTCAGGCCAATACATGTCTCGACTGTAGTAAATAGCGCAGGATTAGATGGTTCTATACACTTACCCCTATTGCATGATACCAAAATTTTCATAAAATCTGTTATATAGACAAAAGGCATCAAATGGAGTACTCTAGTTATATCTGTGCTAGGATCACACACTTGAATAAGAATAGGTTTGTCAATGAATAATGCAAAGAATCTCAAAATCCAAGAAGCCTAAAATGAAAAAAAATTATCAATAGTGCAATGTGGACAAAATACGCAAATGTAAGTTGAGTTATGAAACTAATAAAAGAAATCATGATGAGATGCATGAAAACACTGAAATGGATAAAGATATCTTTTAAAATGCCAACACATGGTAAACATTGGTATAAGTAGAAAAGAGTTTTATAAAAACCAATCTACACAGTGAAGGCTACCTCACAGAGTAAGAGGAAAATACTTCATCATACACAATGGCAAATTGTGCCCAGTTCTTTTTCATCTCTTTATGTCTTTTACTTAACTTGTTACTACATATTACAAAGAAAAATCAGGCTGTACCTGACTTTTCAGCGATGTTTCATTGCTGTGTAGGAACTTGAACATCTCAATAGTTTCCTATTTTACAAACAAAAGAAAAATAAAAAGAAACATAAATAATCTCTGTTTTTTTTTCTAATCAATGACTCTCTGGTTATGGTTCAGTATAAACATAAAATAGGAAAATAGATCCTATTAAGAATTTACAATAAACTATGAAAATCCAAAGTTACACAAAGAAGAATTTAACTAAAAGCATACAACAGGAGGATATGTAGTCTATTAGCCAGACTTCTTGTTAGTTAGAACATTGAGAAAAAATAATTCTATGTCATAATTAAATTTTAGAGTTCTTGAGAAAGTTTCTGCTAAATGTATCTTTACTTTTTCACCACTATTTATCTCTAATTAGACTCAGTTCCTATAACAAAAGGAGATAACCCTGATGAAAACTAGGCCCTTAGACTCATTTACTTGTCAAAGACCTCTAAGAGGTATCTAAAGGGCCAGGGTAGGGTCACAACCATCATTAAGTCCTGATCTACCATTAAGTGCTCTTTACAGTAAAAGCATAATTGTGCTAGAAGAGCAAGATGAACCTGGGTAACAGCTATTCATTTGAAAAGAACAACACAGTTATTTTTGAGAAATAATTCTGGAAACATCTTTGTGGTTTAAATCTCACTTTTGCTCAAGTAGCCAAGCTTGCAATCTCTTGTCTTTGTACAAATTGTTCTTAAGGGTAACCTGTAGCTGAGACCCAAACAATGATTTAGGGATGACAATATGTGTGAAAATCGTAAGCCCGAGCCATACACAAGCTAGTAAAATCTTCTGTTTGAAGATGGCTTTTCTTCGGACATTAACATTTGCCATCTATACCATTTTTTAGTAAATGGTTTTACCTCTGTTAATCTCTAAGTATGCCAAGTGATTCCTCAAACATTCTCATTGCTATTTATACAACAATTCAAAAGAAGAGACAACATTAATGCTTTTTGTAATGTCATTTTGTTATGTGTAACAACGTGGGGATGTTATTATACTAGATTCAGGAGCCTTTCCTGAGGAAAAATGAAAATATATATTAACTGAAAACATTCTACATGTTCCATGTCAGATTTTGATTGCACACATATAACTACTAGTTTAAATATGAATTAAAGCAAATTACATTGAGTAGAACACAGTACAAATAATACATGTCGATAATATTTTCTTTCTGTAATCAATCCATGCATTTTACATATTTCAAATATTTGTTTAGTGACTATGTGTAACTTTTACCTTAAAATAAACATAGAGAGCCAGAATTTCATTTGTGATTGAATATTACATTGTGAGTATGAAAAAATTAAAGTATTAACACATTGAAACTTTAGATTTTTAATTACACTGATCTGCTTATAGATATACATACTGTCTTCTTCTAGCTTCAAATGTGTAGACATAGAAATGTTGTCCTGCTGTTTAAAATAAGCAATTCTTTTCATGGGTCATGAGTTACTATTGTGTCTATTATTTTAAATTATAACATTGTTTCATGGATGAAATTTATTAAAATCCATATGTTACCAATAGCCAATAATTACTTCATATCTACTGTCTATCAGCTATATACTTGTCTCTTCAATATGTTGACATAGTCAAGTGATTATGCATAACAGTAATCTGCATGTAATTTTGTGTATTACTATATTCAACATCTACTAATAACAGTTGTAAAACAATAATTGAATAAATAAAATTTTGATTGATTTACATCAATAAACTTTGTATGAAAATAGGGTGATATGAAATGTTTATTTAAAACTTGGCATTGTGATATAGATATATATCTAAATGTTCCTTTTACATTGATTGTTAACATAAAGTTAAAGGCCATTTGTAGGTAATTATTTTTTTTTTGATGTACTGAATTTTATATTTGATAGAGAAAAATTTTAGTACTACCCAGGGAATCATCTTTAAACTTTAGGCATATGAATTGATTTCTAAACTAATATAGATTGGAGTTCAACTAATGCGATAAAAGAGACATCAAAATTGAAAGAACAAGGACATCCAATGGACATTTAGTTCAATAATTACAATTTTTCATATCCAATAATTTGTTAGCATGTAGGGCATGCATGAGGATTTTTCTTGCTTTTCTATGGGACATCAGATACTCAAAACCCTCTATAAAACTGAATACTACATGTACTGTGTTTTACATGTTTACACTACACATCAGTTGTAACTTGTCGTAAAATTAGCTAAAGACTAATAACAGCGAAAATAAGGCAAGTGTTACAATATACTTTGAAAACAAAATCATCGTACTTGATTGAGGGAGTTGAATTAAAAATTGTTTTATATACACAAAAACAGAAATGCTATGACTTGGGTATGGTATGTTCAATGGGTGCTCACTAGTTTCTTTTATATTGCTATGGTAATATATAATGTGTAGGGCAACATAGCAATGGAAGGGTATATTTAGGCTTATGGTTCCAGGAGAGTTCAAGGTTTGAGACATGATAGCTGATAGCCAGAGAAGAAAGCTAAGAGATCACATTTTGCACTGCAGATGGGCAGAAAAGAGTGGACTGGAATTAGCATGAGGCTCTCAACTCTCAAAGCTTACCCAGTGATGTGTTCTCCCCAAAACTCATATGAGGCATAGTTCTCATTCTAAACAATTCCTGGGTAGTAGTAAAAGTGTAACATAATGCATATTATTGTTAGCAAATGGGGTGCTCATATCTGAGGAAGAAAAGAGACGTCATGAAAATTTACAAAATGTCTAAGACAGAAGAGAAATTTAAAATGTGTAAAACATTTGTTTCTAGAACACTTTGTTAAAAACTTTATGAGGGTAACTGAAATATAGGAAAGAAAAATCTTTGGCTAATAGGTCACCACTGTACCATTTCTCATCCTTTTTAGACATTTTGTGACATTTGTATCTCTCAAAATGTAAGGATTAATGTTTTGTCAGGGGACATAGTGAGTTGTCCCAACTCTTGGTTATGATTTCATAATTGGAATTATATGTGAGAATATGACTGCAACATATCTTGTGAGGCTTATGAAGTTGAAAACCCTTGATGCTTCCACATCTTTTATTTAATATAGCACATTTGATTCCTATCATAGTTCATTTACCAAAGGCAAATTCTATGATTAATCTTGGCATTAGTGGAGTGTTGCTGTGTAGGTCTTACATAAATATTTTGGCTTTTACAGTGGGAGACATGTTCCAGAAACCATTTTTGAAAGAGATAAAAAAATAAAACTGGTAAGATCAACCAAAGGAAATTTGTATATTTTCTAAATTAAAGGAAATAAAACACTGAATATTAGCCAACTAGTAAGACATAAAAATGGATCTCACTACCAGAATTGTTTTATTCAAATCTAATGTAGTCTATTTTGCACTAAAAGTTTTTTGTATGAATGTAGCCTTGCATTTCAGATTAAATGTCCTAATTGCTGTATGCATTTACAGTGAACTTGGGAGCAAGCAGAGAAGCCCTTGCTTAACTGTTGGTACAGATTCACTAGGTGGTTCATAATGAGCTTTCAATTAAAGTTAAGCTACAATGAAGCTAAAAGATCTGTGATAGAAACATTATCTCATTTCAAAATACAGGCATGATATGCTTTTAGAAATATCTTCCGCAAATCATATTGCATCCACTCCACTTCCCAGAAACAAGTGATAGAGACTGATTGGTCCTTTGTAGAAATGTGTTGTATAACAAGCTGAAACACACAAGACTGGAAATCCTTGCAGCATAGTGCATTTATAATTGCTATATTTCTGTGCTGGCCTATTGCTTCAAATCAGCAAGTTGTCTTGCAAGAAATTACTGTTTAATAGTGAATATATGCACTAATGTTATAACAGTGCAATGAAGTACCATGTGCACTAACATAAAATAGAATGTTGTTCCACTTTATGAGGTAACAATTTAGATTTTCAATGATGAATATATGACAAAGTATTTTCTAAATACATGAAAATAAAATGTAAGAGAGCAAAATAGTCACCCTGCAACAAAAACAATATTACTTTAAAGAAAGCCTTCAGGTTATAGCCCAATAAAAATCCAACTTATTAAAATTGATGCATGTTCTCACAACCCTAAGTAGTTTTTAACATAAGCATTTTGATAAAAAAAATGCTGTAAAATTAAATTTAAGGACACAAATGTTGCTTTAATAAATTTCCAGTTCTAATAGAGTACAGTAGAAATTAAGTAAAATCAAGATAACTTTTTTCTTTTTAAAAAATATTTATTTATTTTATGTATATAAGTACATTGTCGATGTCTTCAGACACACCAGAAGAAGGCATGAGATTCCATTACAGATGGTTGTGAGCCACCACGTGGTTGCTGGGAATTGAACTCAGGGCCTCTGGAAGAGCAGTTCATGCTCTTAACCACTAACTTTTAAAAAGATATTCTATGAAAATATCTCTAGTAGTTTAGATGGTGTCCCAAATAGACACAAAGATTTAACGTATACAAGTTAGAAACATTAACTTACAAAAAGTGTATTTTTCATCTGGATATATATGGGTTTTTTGAGTGAAAGAATTGTTTTTTAAGAAGGAAAGTGGTGGAAGACTTGAGGTACACAGAGAGAGAAAACAGTGTGAAAATAGAGAAGAAGGTTAAAATCCCAGAGCAAAGGTCAATGCATGCTTGTGAATCTCCAAGCAGTGATAACAAGAAGGAACATGATTTTTCCAGAGACCCTGGAAAAAAACATGATCTTCCCAATATCTTTATTTGATCTATTCATACTGATACTAGAGATCTGGCTTGTGAAACTATGAGGAAATAATTTACATTAGTTTTGACATCAAACTATTACAGTTCTGTCATTTAACATAAATATCTAAAATATGTCATAATTAACAGGTCTAAGATGTAGTCATAATAAATATCTGTAAACATTGACTAAGAGTATAATGATTAAAGACTGGTCAATTCTGAAGAACATGATGGAATATACTGAGTTTACAAACAGAGATTACTTGTAGATTATCTGGATATTAACAATTGCTTACAAGGGCTTAGTAAGAAATAAGTAACATTATTAGAAACCTTTGGAACAAAATTTACTAATTTTTGTACAGTCATATAGATAAAACAAAACAAATTTATTAGCAACGATTTAAGATATCTATCTATCCATTTTTCTAGCAAAATAATTACAACTGCACCCTGCTAATGTCCTGAATACAAGAAGATTGAAATGAATTGAAGGGAAACTTATTAATCAAAAGAATTTACATTCTTTGTAAATTGTCAACGATGATAAAATTAAGAAATCATTATCTGAAAAAGTATGCTTTCTATCAAACAAAATAGATTAGGCTAAATTTTACTTACTGCTCCTTTTTCTTCTTTTGAAAATGGATTCTTTTCTCATATAATATATCATGATCGTAGTTCCCTCTACTAATCTCAGTTCCACCCTATCTCCCCTACCTTCTGGATTTATTCCCTTTCTGTCTGACATTATAAAAGAGCAGGCTTCTAAGAGAGTAACAATCTAACATTACAAAATAAAGTATAATAGTGTGAAGCAAAAAACTATCATATCAAAGGTGGGGGGAAGAGGAAGGGAGAATGGGGGAAAGATTTGTGTGAGGATATTGGGAGAGAGGAAAGGTTGATATTGGGTTGTAAATGAAATAAATTTAATAATGAAGAAGAAAAAGAGGAGGAGGAGGAGGAGGAGGAGGAGGAGGAGGAGGAGGAGGAGGAAGAGACTAATGCAAAAACAGAAGCCACCCTTTTGGTGCATTGTACAAACACACTTCAATATCAAAGATAGACATTACGTGGGGTTAGAGGGCTAATAAAAAATATTTCAATCAAATGAACCTAAAAAACAAGCTGATTTAGCCATCATAATAGCTACCAAAGCAGATTTCAAACTAAAACTAATCAAAAGAGTTAGGAAAGGACACTATATCCTCATCAATGGAAAAATCTACCAAGATGACATTTCAGTTCTTAACATCTATGCCCCAAACACAAGGGCACTCAAGTTTGTAAAAGAACCACTATTATAGCTTAAATTGCATATTGACCCTCACAGAGTGAGAGTACAAGACTTCAATACCCACCACTCATCAATGGGCAGTTCACCTGGACAACTTACTGTAATTTATTTTTAAGATTTATAGGGTGTGTGTGTGTGTGTGTGTGTGTGTGTGTGTGTGTGTGTGTTAAACTGAATGTGGGGATGCTTACACTGCCTGAAATATATCATAATATGCCCTGGAGCTACAGATGCAAATGATGGTGTACCATCATACATTGGTGTTGATAAAGAACTGTAATCATCAGAAGAGCATCATATAGTCTGACACATCTCACTAGCCTCCACTTTATTTTCCTGTTTAAGGTTTTGGAACTTGTAGAAATGTTCAACCAATGACTTGTCAAACTTGAGGCTCACACCATAAAAGGGGGTTCATGCCTGAGAGCCAGGAACCAGAGACCTATAAAAGAACCAAACATGACAGGTAAAATTTCAAACCAAAAAAAAATAAAATCAATGAAACGATTCTTAATGATGTTCTCCTATACTCAGATCACAACGTATTGTTGTCTGTATATTGCATGGAATAAATAATAATGCTACAAAGTTATAATTTTCCCTATTATGTAAACACAGAATCTTCTATAAAATAATTAGATTCATTCTCAAGATTATATTTAATGACAATTATGTTGGCAGATAATAGTAAGAAGCATGATGAACATATGTATAACTGTGTGTAGGGTATGTAATGCTGCTGACTAATGTAACCATAGATTTCATATGCATCACACATAGCTTTGGGCATATAAATATAAACATATAGCTTTGGCTATATAAATACACTTCCCTTCCCAATGCTGCTTTGTTTTGGAGTTTTGAATTGGCAATCTTTTATCAAACTGGAACTCACAATGTACCCACTTATACTTTTCACCTCACAGCAATCTTCTGGACTCACTTTCTTAAGTACTAGGAACACACGCTTATAATCTCTTGAATCCAGTGCTGCTGAACAAGCACAAAGCATCATCTGCACTAAGTAGGCTGTACATATAATGCCCTACTATGTGTAGGAACTAAAACCAATGGACCTAAGATTGGCTTTGTTAATTTATAATAAGTGGAACAAAGCCTAGGTTTTATTTCTAAAGAAGATTCACATTATGAGATCAAGATTTCACTATGTCATTGCCAAGACTGACCTGGTGAAAGAACTATGTCTACAGAACTGTGGGATAGGAAGAAGATGTGTACCCAGCAAGACACGCAGAGCTTGACTGTGCTATGTTAATACATGAATTTAATGTAACTACAGGCATAGAAAAAAATCCTATGTAATCTTTATACATGGAGTGATTGAAAGACACCCAGCTCAATTTTTAATTCCTTTCAAAATACTTTACTATTACATCAATCTACATTTTAGAATGCCGTCAGATTTTACAGTGTCCATATTATAACATATAATACGAATGAATAACAAAATACAAAATACAAAATCTTATTAGCATAAAGAAAATGATATGACAAGGACATATCAGAAATGATTTCCTATCATTTTCATGCAAATTAGAAGCCTACAAATAGGATATAGATTAAATATAGGCATATGTAAAATTGAAGAAAAATGTTTTAAATTAAAAATAATTTAACAAGAATTAACTAGAGGAGAACTTAGAATTATTGTATTTTTGTGGTTGCCTTTATCCTGAATAAACCAAAACCAAAAGAAACAGTGTTTAATAATAACAAAGTGATGCAAATGTTTTGTTAAATATTAAATTATTATTATAAAGAACTGCACATCAGAGATATATTAGAAAACTGGAAAACTCTAAAAAAAATAAAAACAAAAAAATAAATTAAAAAAAGAAAAAGAAAACTGAAAAACTCAAGATCAAGTAGACCAAAGACATCAACTGAAAATTGGAGACATTAAGTATCATAGAAGTGAAAGTGGGAAATAGTCTTGAAAGCATTGGTACAGGTAATAATTTCTTGATCAGAACACCAGTAGCTCAAGTCCTAACATCAACAATTGATAAATTATAACCTCATGAAACTGAAAAGCTTCTGTAAGGCAAAGGACACTGTCAATAGAACAAAACAGCAGCATAGAGATTGGAAAGAGATATTTACTTACTCTTTGACACAGTGCTAATATCCAAGATATATAAAGAACTCAAGAATGTAGTCTCCAACATTTCAAATTATCTAATTAAAACATGGGACACAGAACTAAACAGAGAATTCTCAACAAAGAAATCTCTAATGGCCAAAAAGCACTTAAATAAATGTTCCACATCTAGTCATCCTTAGTGATGATCCTTAGTCATCAGGAAAATTTGAATCAAAATCACCTTGAGATTATACCTTATACCCATCAGAATAGCAGACAAAAATCTCAAAGGATAGCACATGCTGGTGAGGATGTGGAGAAAGGGGAATACTCCTTCATTGTTGATAGTATTGTAAACTTGTACTACCACTCTGGATATCAATCTGGGGGGTTCTCAGAAAACTGGAAATAGTTCTACCAGAAAACCCAGCTATATCACTCCTGAGCATAAACACAAAAGAGACTCCAACATACCATAAGGACACATGCCCCACTATGTTCATAGCAGCCTTATCTTTAATAGCCTGAAGCTGGAAACCACCCAGATGTTCCTCAATCAAAGAATGGATACAGAAAATGTTTCATTTAAACAATGAAACACTATATTAAAACAAGGACATCATGAAATTTGTAGTCAAGTGGATTGAATTAGAAAATATAATCATGATTGAAGTAAACTAGATCCAAAAGGATATGCATGGTATGTACTCACTGATAAGTAGATATTAGCTATAAATCAATGTACCCAAGATACATCCCATAGACACACACACACAAAGTAAACAAGAAGGGAAGCCCGCTGGAGGATGCTTGAATCACATTTAGAAGGGAGAACAAAATAGTCATAAGAGGCAAAGTTGGGGGAGGAAAGTAGAGGTGAAAGGGGTTGGGGATGAGAATTGGGAGTGGAGGGTGGACCAGATGGGTGAAGAGACAGGAGAGATCCAGAGGGCCAGGAGAATGAATGGAAATCTGGAGCTTCTGAGTTCAGAGGGAGGGATCTTTATTTTATTTCAATTTATATCTATGTATTTATTTAAATCCCAAATGCAGTCTCCCCTTCCTCTTCTCCAGTTATTGAGACCCTCCCCCATCCCCTCTCCTCTTCTGAGAGAATGGGCTCCACCTGGGTGTCCTTACACCCTGGCATATCAAATCTTTGCCTTATTAGGTGTATCCTCTCATCTGAGGCCAGACACAGCAGCTCTGTTGGGGAACAGATACCACAGTGAGGCCACAGGTTTAGGGACAGACCCCACTCCAGTTGTTGTGGGGTAGACACCAATCCCTGACATTAATTTATTTTGTTTAGGGGGTGCAAAGGTTTATTCAGCTTACATTTCTATGTTGCTGTTCTTCACCAAAGGAAGTCAGGACTGAAACTCAAACAGGTCAGGCAGCAGGAGCTGATGCAGAGATCATAGAGGGATGTTACTTACTGGCTTGTTTCCCATGGCTTGCTCAGCTTGCTTTCTTATAGAACCTAGGACTACCAACCCAGGGATGGCACCACCCACAAGGGGCCATCCCCCCTTGATCACTTATCACTCTGTGATAACTCCAGCTTTTGTCAAATTGACACACAAAACCAGCAAGTACAATCGACCCCTTGTCAACTTGATACACAAACATATCACTAGTAAGTCTCAACCCTTACTCTTATTTATCCCCAACATTTAAATAAATTTAAAAATCCCACAGTCTTTACAAATTCTTACTTATTAAAATTTCAATCACTTCAAAATATCCTATCTCTGAAATTCAAAGCCTTTTTACAATACAAAATCTCTTACCTGTGGGCTCCACCTAAATACTTTCTTATTCAAGAGAGAAAAATATCAGGGCATAGTAACAATCAAAATCTAAATCAAACTCTAACTGTCCAATGTCTGGGCTTCTCCAAGGGCTTGGGTCAGTTCTCCAGCCCTGCCCTTTGTAGCACACACCTTGTCTTTTAGCCTCCATCTTCCTGTACTCCACTGCTGCTGCTGTTCTTGGTAGTCATCTCATTGGTACTGGCATCTCCAAAACACGGCTGTCTTTCACTACAACTAGGCTTCACCAGTAGCCTCTCATAGGCTTTTTTCATGGTGCCAAGCCACAACTCCTTTGCACGACTCCTTCAGTCCTGTGCTATCAATTGCCACTGAAGCTGCACCTTCACCAATGGCCTTCCATAACCTCTTACAGTATGGAGTTTCACCTGTTCTTCATGACACCTTCACCACCAACTCTTGGTGGACAAAGGGACTCAACACTCTGTCTTCCTCCAAGCCCATGTCCCCATTTCCAAAAAAAGGATCTTGATTCCATGGAGCCACTGATACCAAAATGCATTTATGGACTACCCAAAAAATGGTGGACCAAAAGATGGGCTGGGTATCCCATTCATTTATAGTCATCCCAGACTGTCTATACCCTTTGTTGGGTTGAGACTTTCGCCCCAGGATGGGGACCCAGATATACTTCCTGCTTGATGGGCTGCAACTAACTGGCCCAAAAGGAGAACCCACAGGTAGTTTTTAAAAAAAGACTTCTTCTACTGACTCCTGCCTGGAGCTGAGGCAACCTGCTCTACAGACAGGAGCAGTTTTCTCCATGCTGGTCAGAGTCTAGCTGGTGCTGCTGCTGTGGACGGTGCAAATGTCATTGGGCTGAACTTCTACTCCCCCAACCCCCAGGCTTGTCAGTGCAAAAAGCAGCCTTGAAACTTGGAGCTGGCAAGAAAATTACAGCAGGTATGCCTTTGCCACAGCCCATGTCCACAGGGCTATATACCAGGAGAGAAGACTGCTCTGCTCACATCAGAAGTAATCTTAGATCTCTTGGATGCCCTGATGAAGCCAGCAATTGTAAGTATTCATTACCCAGGACACCAGAAGGAAGGAGACTCAGTGGCCTGAGGCACTAACCAGACAGATCAAGTGGCTTGAGAAATGGCTATACAGGAGCCTGTCCTGGTTATGGGCCTATAAGAGACACCCGCTAGAGATTGAAACTAGATTAAGAGATGACCTTACTTAAAACAAACAGAAGAAAAACAGACTCAGATTGCTATCCACCCTGCCAACTATTACCTAGAGTAAAAAGGGGCAACGGTGCACACAAAAAGGGAAAACTATGCTCCCCACAAAGCAAAATAAACCTCGGGTTTTAGGCCAGAGAAATAGTAAAACATTGTAAGGTATGCAAATAAGCAAAGGCTTATGAGGCTTAGAGTAAATAGAAAAAAATACCTAGGAGAGAGTCTAAAATATATAGAGAGGCAAATTTCGCAGAAGTTAGGCCCTCCCAAAAAATAGATACCCTCTAATATTTATAGATACTATCTCTAGATGGGTTGAGGGGCTTTCCCCAGCAAGCAGGAAACAGCTATTGTAGTAACCAAAAAGATATTAGAAAAAAAATCTTCCCGAGGTTTCGAGTGTCTGAGGTAATTAAATCAGATAACGGTCTTGCTTTTGTTTCTAAGGTAAGTCAGAAATTGTCAGAGATATTGGGGACTAATTGGAAGCTCTTTTGTTCATACTGTCCCCAGAGCCCACGGCAAGTAGAGAAAATAAACAAAATCGTAAAAAGAGACCTTAACTAAATTGCCCTCGGAAACTGGCACAGGCTAGATAATGTCTCTTGTCCTGTCCCTGTTCAGAGCTTGGAACACCCCTCTTGTGTGGGACCCCCACTTCCTTGACTCCTGCTCTTCACTCACCCCGCCCCCCAAAATGACTTCTCAGGTTAGTAAGAGGCTATTCCTGGTGCTACAGACCATGCTGACCTCCAGTGAAGTAGATAGAGTAACTGCCTGACTTCATATAACACAGACCAGCACCTGCACCTGATGCCAGCTGGAGAGCAGCCAGACATCTGAACAACCCCCTCAAGCTCAAGATCACTGCAGATGAGGAAGGCCCAGAGCACGTAGACAGACAAGGGAGGTCTTGCCTCCTCATTCCCCAAAGACCAATCAGTTTAAAAGTCACATTGTTCTGCCAATCATATCATGCCTAGTCACTGTTTCTCTATTCTACCCCTTAAACTGTATAAAAACTATTCTTACCACCAACTCGGGGTTCTCTTCTTGCTTGTATTGGAGAGAACCCCAGTATATTCATTAAACCTCATTTTAATTGCAAAAAAAATTAAAAAGAACCAAAACTATACAGTGGAGATTAGTTAAAAATATTCTTTTTGAAAAATTAATTAATTAATTAATTAATTAAATTAGAAACTTAAATGAAGTTAGTTTAAATTTGAAGGTCAATCCCCTGGATGTGAATGTACCCTATATTCCAGAAAATAACAAACACCATCAAAAAGATTTTTTAATGTTATTCATTTTTGTTTTGTAATTAGTATAATTGTTTTTCAACATTTTTTCTTCTTGTTTATATAAATTTTGAATAACGATAACACTGTTCAATTTTACCCTATGATAATTAAGATCCTGACATTTTATCTAGGGTATAGGTTATCTGCATCCCTATTGTATTTAATATATTACTGTAAGGTTTTCCACAAAAAATACTTCCTTATAGTTTCATTACAAATCATTTTTCTAAAATTTTAAAATAATATTCTCTCAATTCTTTTGTCAGGAAATAATTATTCATACCAACATGAAAAACATGAGCTTGGAAATTCTCTTGCTTAGAATACTACAAAATGTATATATTGTATATACTGATAATAATCCAAACCATGGCACTTAATTTTCATTATAAACATCAATAATATCTCCATAAAGGCTAAAGTATGAAATTGGTGAATAAAGTAAAAACTCAGCTGATGCACAATAGTAAATATCAAAAGAAAAAAAGCCTATTCTCAGGAAAGATGAGTATATCTCCCTTCATACATGGAACATGAAAACTGTTGAAATTAATATTATTTATCTCTGCCCTAGCAAATAGAAAGACATGATAAATTTAAACATTTTACATATACAACAGGAAATTTAGATATCTTTTATGATATCAGTGATAGGAGATGATAATTAAATATCTGGAAAGAACATTGTTTTCTTAAGACTAAGCGTCTTCCCAAAGCTAAGGATGAAACTAAGAATATAGAGAATTGAAGTTGAGAGCCTAGAAAAATAGAGTGATACATAGCAAACTGATTGTATTGATGACTGATAGATTAGTGCTCTTCAAATCATCCTGATAGAAGTACTGCAAATATATGTTAGTTGTATCTTATCATAGATTTAGCCTCATTTTAACTAAGAGAAAGGCCAAAACTGGAGGCTAACCAATAAATATATCATACGGGGAAATAATTGAAATTCAATGAATCCAAATCTTCTTGCACATAAAGTTATGCCTTACATGTAAATTAAACTAATTAGCCTGAACGAGTTAATGCATCTTTCACAAGCACTGTTCCTAATAGCAAAGGATAGTTTATGAACTGGTTGAGTCTGGTTCATAAAATCTAAGAGCCCTATCGTTCTAATTTTTATAGCTTGGAATCACAAGGCATGAAAAATTTGTAAGAGTCCTCAAACTTCACAACAGTAGGTAGTAGAGTAGTACTCAAATCAGTGTTCATTCTGTTACCGCCAAAGATTTTAAAGCTAGTTGCATAACATCCATAAAATTTTAGTCATATGTAACCTTGGCATGTAATTTAAGGTCTGCAAATTTCAGTCTTAAAAATTGATTATCTTTTGAATGGTTAGTTTTGCTCCATTTATTGCAAGCACTTTCATCATCCTTTTTCAATATCCAAGAAAGTAAATTTTATTTATCTCAGTTTACAAAATTTATGGTTATATGAAGAAATAAAACATCAAATAGATATCTCCAATTTTCTTAGCTTTACAAGAAAATTAACTAAATTCTATGATAGGTTTTCTAACGTTTTCTTGAAATCCATTTGACATTGTTAAAAGACAGGTAAGTAATAACATTCCAGAATATAATTACCCAATATTCTCTCTAATCATAAGCATGAATAAATTTAAAATTATAGAAGCAGGGGTGAGGAGGGGAGGGGATAGGAGGATTTCCCAGGGGAAACCAGGAATGGGGATAACATTTCAAATGTAAATAAACAAAATAACCAACAAATATTTTTTTAAAAAATAGTTAAACATAAATTACATAGTTATCATAATAAATCAGAACAAACAAAAAGCCGATGATCATACAGGTGATCTTCAGAGTGTGAATATGCAATATCCAAATTATGCTTCTAGGACTACATATACTGCACTGATTTTTAACTTTCTAGAAATAAACAAATTAAGGTTCATCTCTGTCTCAATTATCATTGTTATTTTCTGATTTATCTCATGTGGTTTATATATTTCTAAACATAATCAATACTGTTAAGAATATAAGACAAAAGGAGACCAAATGTATTTTCATCTGTCACTCAGGGAACTTGAATCCAATGAATATTGTTTTGATGTAAAATTTTCTTTAGAGTAAATATGAAGCTTTGTATACCTCTGAATATATATAACCTTTAATTTACATTTTTTTATTTTAGACAGGAATATACAGAGTCTGATAGAACTGTAGTGCTTTGACTTAGATATCATAATTGGTCTTAGATTTGATTATTTTTACTGACATAATTTTGCTATGGACTGTTATTACATACTAGAATTTGAACATGAGAAGATAAAATGTATAGCCACAACATACACTCCACTAGAAGTCACTATTCAAGGATGAACACAGGTATCCCTTTTTAAATTAAACAGATTGTAAAACACAGCCCCAAGTCATAAATCACCCAAAGAGTCTGGAAATGATAAACGGTGGTAAGAATACACAGAAGACCAGAGAAGCTGAGGAGAGTATAAACCAAATACACTGTACCACATTTGTTAAACCAATAGCAAATATAACAAGAAGGATTGGAGAGTCTTTCTCACAGAAGACACTCTGTTCCTCTGGTTCTTACATGCTTTATGCCTCCCCTCCCACACTATTGTCTGTGTCCCATACTATTGTAGGTAAATGAGCTTGGACCAGACTCCACATGGTCACTTGTACCCTGAATGTTCATTGATGGTGGCATTATCTAATGGTTTCTGTTCCAAAAAGAAGTTTCCCTGTTGAGAGGTGAGTGACAGCTTTCTCTGGGAGAAGTGATACCTCACTAGAAAAATAATTCTTATATTCTAAAAGAATACAACTGGCTGGAGAGCTAGCTCAGGGGTTAAGAGCACTGACTGCTCTTCCAGAGGTCTCGAGGTTCAGTTCCCAGCAACCACATGGTGGCTCTCAAACATCTGGCATGGGATTTGATGCCCTTTTCTGGTGTGTCTGACAACAGCTACAGTATGCTTAAATAAATAAAAATAAATCTAAAAACAAAACAATAAACAAACAAACAAACAAACAAAAACCCATTGTGGCAGTGGTGCACACCTTTTTTAAATCCCAGTACTTGAGAAGTAGAGGCAAGCAAAGTCTCTGTGAGTTTGAGAATATCTAGTTCTATACAGTGAGTTCCAAAACAGGCAGAACTATTTAGAGAGTCCTGTATCACACACAAGCACACACACAGGCACACGCACAGGCACACGAACAGGCACACACACACACACACACACACACACACACACACACACACGCAGGGCAGTGGTGGTGCATGCCTTTAATCCCAGAACTTGGGAGGCAGAGGCAGGTGGATTTTTGAGTTCGAGGCCAGCGTGGTCTAAAGAGTGAGTTCCAGGACAGTCAGGGCTATACAGAGAAAAACCCTGTGTCAAA
>NW_021604622.1:16287633-16308976 GCF_004785775.1 Grammomys surdaster
ATGGAGGGAGGGAGGGAGGGAGGGAGGGAGGGAGGAAGGAAGGAAGGAAGGAAGGAAGGAAGACAACGTTGGCAGGACTGCACAGCTGAGTTAACAATATGCTTTGAGGTCAGTTAGGACTTAAGATTGATGTCCTATTCTCTACTCAACCCGCTGTTTGCTTAACCTGCCTTTAAGAGGGCAAAATAACAATCAGCATTATTTCCCTTGGATTTGCCTTGTAATCAACTTTTACAGCCTATGCTAATCCATAGTGGTAATCTTAAATTATATACTCTTCCATGATCCTGACCCAGAGTGCAATACATGTGTACTACAATAATCATTTGTTGAAAGCAGCAAATTGGATAAAAGCAGCCTTTTAAAATGGATATTTGCAGTAAATATAGAAAGTAGCATTCGGATATTGCTTAATTTCTTCATTGGTTATCTGAGTCAGTTGGAGTTAGGCGGAATCAATAAAGTTCCATCCCATGTAAAACTGTGTTAAGTATTTCTGTAACATATCCCTCATTTCTGTCTCATTTGATGTTTCCAGTGCTAGTCAAAAATTATAGAACAAAGCATATTAACAGGCACACACACACACACACACACACACACACACACAAAGGAAGACAGAGACAGAGACAGACACAGAGAGAGATAGAGACTATTTTTCTTAATGTAATATGGGTGAAGTTTAGATACTCTGCAGTTATTAATAATTTGATAATGTGTGTATATCAAGATATATATAAGGATGACACCAATAGATACGCTACCATGAAAAGGGGAATCAACCAAGGTCCCAACCCTAGATGTATATGTAACCTATACAACCTATATGTAACCATTAGAAAATAGATTTTCACAGGGAACCTCCATCTCAGTTAGTTATCTAACATCATGTGGGGAGCCCTAAAATCATATACATGCAAGTATATTAGACAGGCCGCATATTTTTCTGCTTTGCATTTAGGAATAGAAATCAATTTTTGTAAAATAAGGGTTAGGGGTCTATAGCAATGCCATGATGGAAAACATGAAAAGGGGGAAATGATGTGATCATATTTCACTTTCCAAAGTAAGTTACATGTTTATAAATATTTAATGTTAGACAGCTTTGTTTCTCAGTCCAATACATAATTAAGAAACAATAAAAAAAAAGTAGGGATCTATTGGCCTTGCTAGAAACTAACAAACTCAAACAAAATAACTACTCCTAAATTTTTAAAGAAGTTCACAAGTCAATGTTCTTTTCTTCTCCCAAACAGAATCACCTATAGATTCATAAACTCATCTCATTCTGTTATAACTAAGATGCATCTGACACTGAGACTCATGGTCATAACATATAACCCCCAAATAAAAATAAACACATACGGGAGAAAGCTCTCGTTTTTCAATATCTTGTCATCATATTGCTTCAGTCCTGTTAACAGCACTTGAAAGTGTGTCAAAGCCTTTTCACATCCAGCAAAGAGTACCACTTGACAAAGTGTGTTGATACATTACTGGTCACAACTAATGGGAGAAAGAATGAGGGAAAGTCAGAGAGAAGGAAGAGAGAGGCATTTAAGCAATGGTGCTACTACAACATTAAAAAATCCATTAACACTTTATTGAATGATAATTTTGTCTTCCTATGACTCAAATTTAGATTAAGTGAGAAAAATGTGATTTTGGTGATTTTGAAGGATGGTTTTTATCATTACTCTGAAAGAAGCAGTTCATAATTTTAATGTTTGCTACTTGTAATCTCAGAAGTGACTCAAAAGCAAAGAAATCCTAGGTCATTTCTGCATTTATTGTTTCATCTTTGATGCTTTTTAGTGTGACACAGGCATAGACACTAACTCACTCTCTATTTAAATTAAAATTTTGAAGCAGTTTGGTTTCAGTTTGAAAGGCAGTGCCAATAATTAATGCAAAGTATCTATTTCCCTATGCTTAGCAACATACTGCCCATCCAAACAGAAAATATGTATTAGAATTCATGATTGTTCAAAGCCCAAGAGGCTATCTTAGTAAAGGTTTTATTGCTGTGAAGAGATACCATAAGGGAAAACATTTAATAAGAGCTGGCTGACATCTCCAGAAGTTTAGTCCATTACTGTCCTAACTAGAAGACATGGTGTTGGAGTGGGAGTTGAGAGTTCTATATCTTTACCCATTTGACAGAACTGAATGCCACACTAGGCCTGGCTTGTACTTCTAAGACATCAAAGCCCGCCCCTCCGCCAGTGACATGCATCCTTCAAAAAAGCCACACCCACCAACAATTCCAGACCTTCTAATAATGCCATTCCCTATAGGCCAATGGGTACCAGTTTAATTCAAACCAACACAAAGCCTAACAGAGAATGTACCAATCAAGTGTGGTTCTATGCAATTTCTCAACTACACATTCTTCATCCAGATGGAGCACCTGTTAAAGATAGACCACCTGATACAAATAAACCTATACATTTAGGAAAAAATGTCAAATTTCTTGGCAACAAATGTTTCAAGGAAGAAATTCAATGGGAATGTTTAAAAATCTTTGAAACAACAGAAAATGAAGTCATAATACGTAAAATCAAACAAACAAAATTATGGAGCACAGTGAGAACAATTCTAAGGATAAAGTTCATTGCAATAAATGTATGTGACTAAAATGTGAAAATTTATAAAAAAAATTAACTAAGTTGGAATTTAAGAAATTAAAAGCTAAGTCAAACCTGAATTATAAATTAGTAGAAAGAGGAAAAGAGGAAGGTTTAAGCACAAAGAACAATTGGAGGGTAAAGTAGAGGAGGAGGTGGGAAGAGAAAAAAGTAAAAATGTTTATGCTTGAAAAATCTATTATTTTACAAGATTCACGTACATATGTACATACATACATATGCATGCTATTGGAGTTGCCAGATGCAGGAGAATATCTTCATCTCAGAAATCATAGGTTTTTCAATCAAAAACAGTGTAAGTAACTGGTAAGTGATACCTCTCTTAGATTTCTTGGTCAGAAGTGTCCTGGAAACTCCTAGAACAGTAGAGTCTACTGCCATTACTCTTGCTTAACCACAAGAACTTGATGAAAAATACAACATTGCTGAAGATACTAGAAATATAGAAAAATAGTCTCTAGTGACCAGGAAGACTCCTTCCTCCTTCCTGGTGTCTACCTCTCATGAAACTTTAAGATACAGTTTAGACTTTAGTGAGATATACTGGTCAACATCCTTCCTAGCTTTGAACTTTATGATTTGCAATAATGATTATTAATGAAGGATATAATCATAGCTGAAATCTATACTTTATGAGTAGATTTAATAATAATAAGGAAACATATTTAATATTACAAATCTGTCCAAGGACCTTGATAGAGGAGATCATTGGCCCAAGATGAACCTACAACTATCATTTAGTTAAATGGACACTTCCCACTAAAGTCCTATATGTCTACCTATAAAGTAATATATACTAATATATAAACTAATGCTGAAATAAAATTTTCTACTGGAATTTAAACCTCATTTGAGTTGTTTATTATTTTGCAGTGGATAGTGTTTAAATATTAACTCACAATTGGTTGATGAGAAGAGAATGATTGAATATAGAGGGAGAGAGACGATGTAGAAAGAGAGACAGAGATAGAGAAGACTAAGAGTTAGTTTTCTGATCAGTTCATGGCTAATTTCTCTATGGCTCTATGTCCATAAGCCAACATGATATATATTCAAAATAGGATAATATCATATAATCGTGTTGTATTACCAGTAGAAATAGTAATAACTTATGTTGGTTTATAGAGCTTCGAGACTGTGACCAATAAATTGCAATAGTGTCTCCCATTTTTAAAACTGTAGTTTTATTTTAATAACTTCTGCCAGTGGTTCCACATGCTCATCCTCCCTCTCTTCAGGTGCTATTATTTGTAATTATGTTTTAATTACTTTCTGACATAGTTGGTTTGATAAAGACTTCCTAATATATTCTCAGCCTTAGTTAACCATCTCTATTCCTTTCCTGCCTTTATCATCCTAGGCTCGCCCTTTGAAATTTAACCTTCCAGTGTCACTACAACCAATTTTTAATTTTTTAATACAATATGTAGTGTGCTCTCCCTGTCATGAATATTTCCACTTGCATGATTTTTATATATTCTTCATGTTTCATCACCATTAGGTATTCTGGATTTTCTTCCCATCTCTCTTTCCTCATGCCTAACTCATTATGGACCATTGCACTGAATCTTCACAGTTCTTTATTTTCAAGAAAGTTATTGGTGTGTGGTTGATTTTTTTATTTTCTTTATCTCTGTTTTCTAATGGCTTTAGAAAGTGGGCTCAGCTGCCTGTTGGTAATATGAATTGTTGGATTTTCTCTCTAGAAATTGAGTGGAAAGTACTGGCCTAGGATTTATTCCATTCTATAAAAGTGTATTGGATAATCCTTCAACTCAGGATGGACCCCTGAGCCTTTGCCAATGCTCATGGCTGTTTGATATTTATATCCTATCCTTGCCAACATGTAACTAGAATTTGCTCTTCACTGTTCAGTCACCAATGCAGAGACAATTCACAGAAAAAATTGCCTTTGATACTGGTTACACAGCCAAAAAAAAAAAAGTCCTCTAATTTTCCTTATTTATATGTTTACTGTTTTTCTCATCAGAAAGTCTTTCCACTGTTATATGTGTAGATAATTCCTGGTAATTATCTTTTTTGTTTTATTAAAGAATGTAAGATGACCATTCAGTTAGCACAGCAAATAGTATTTTGTGATCTACTGACAATCCTCTTGATGCCAGCTATAGTCTATCCCACAGGCTATTTGAAATCAGACCCAATGCTGGCTGTGGAAAATGGTCAGAGACACTGGGCTTCATGCTTTCAGTTGAATAAATAAAAGATCCTGATAGATGCTATGCATTAGATTAAGCTCAGAAATATTGAATATTCAGTGTGGTCAAATTCTCCTAGTCAGAGCCAATATTATAATACAATATCTAACAGTGAGAGAAACTTTGAACTTCCTACTCCAGTGCAAAAAATTATTAATTTGAATAGATTTTGTTATATTTACAATGAGTTTTGATCATATCAATATTTATCAACTTTCACATGTAGTGTGTGAGCCATGTTTGAGGAATATTTATGACATTTCATATTCCCCAAGTACTCTAAAATCAAGATGTGGCTCTCTTTAATTAGCAAACCTACACACTTAGAAGGAAAATTGTATGCTTATATTCAGAATACACAGAGAATATTGAATAGTAGAGTAAACACGTAGTGTAAAAAAAATAACCATTACCTTGCATGAAGATAGAAGTCAATGTGGTGCTGTACAGCCATGATTTGACTTTACTAATCAGAGGTTTGAATATTGTACAGAGAGATACACATGAGAAAGGGGAAAACATTATTATGTTAGATTCTGACTATTAGGCAGAATCTCTAACATGGGTCAGGAAATGTCCTGACACCTGAGGACTCTATAATGTCTTTCAGGTTCCTCCATGATTTCTGAAGTAACAAATGGAAGAATGTATTCCTTGAGGAAACTATAATAAGACTTTCCTCTCCTACCAGAAGGTCATGTGCCCAAACTTTGTTGATATTTTTTAATATTGATCCATTTTGGACACATCCATCTGTTCTGAGAAGCCCTTGCTAATTGCTAACTTGATGTGTAACACACTAGAAAGGATACTTATAATTTATTCTGAAAATCCATTTATCCATATATGTCATGACATGAATAAATTCATATCTTTTTTGATAGTAAAGTAATAAATCTATGTTAATTTTAGTTGATAAATATCATACACAAGATTTCAGAAGTGTTATCCATTACATTGTAACTTTACAATGACTTCCTGGAATGTTAACTAGCACCAAGGAAAGGTAAAAGAATAAAAAAAATATAGACAATAGAAACACTCAAAAGCTAAGCTGATAGTTGTTTGTTTCTGGGAATACAAGAGAATATTGTAAATTATCTTGCATAGCAGATTGTTCTTTCTTTTGTCTGTAATTGGGAGATTACAATATTATTTTTTATTTTCTTTTTATTTACAGGCAAAGGAAGAATAGCATCTTAAGTTTTTCTATTAGTTTTTTCTTTTTCTCTCTGCTGGTCATTGTTCCTAAATACTACCTCATCTTCTAACTGATATTCAAAGCTCATCTACTGTTTACATGACTTGTTTCCTAATTAAAATTACACTTACATCTGCCAGAATTGCTCTTTCCCTTCTTGTCACTAATGCTATCTGACAATGCATAATTAAGAAAACATTGCATAATTCCTTGAATGTCAGCGAATACTTTCCCTAGAAGCTTTTTAAGTCACAGACTCTTGTTACTATTAAATAACCTTATCACCTAAGGTAACACATTCAGTTTTAAAACTAGATTGATTTCTATCTGATTTGATGACAGCATCCCCATGTATAAGTTTGCTATCGATGGTGTGTCAACGTGAGGCAAAATTTTATCGTTTCCTGAAAGTTTTCAGCATGGCTCTCATTAGATGTTTCTTTATTCAAAGATAGGAGAACCTTGTATGTCATCAAATTGGCATATAAAACCCGTCCTATTTGCCTAACTTGGCAAGGAGACTTTCGTTTGCAAAGTATACTATTATCATTGCTATTGTAATTCTTGTAACAGAACATATGATATTTCTTTGATTTGATTGCCTTTCTTTCTTCTTCTTCTATTTTTTCCTCAAAAATAGAAAGATTTATTGAGAAAAAAAAGGCAAACATTAATTTTGACAATTCGATGAAATGTAGTATAGCAGAGATGGACCTTTCTTTTGGCCTAAGTTTTCTTCCATCCTGAGAAGATTGCCTTCACTTTCATGCAGAGATGCTTATTCATTCCACGGTTATTCTTTTTATGAAATACAGCCATGTGGAGAAGTCATATGAATTAAATTCAAAGCATTCTTCAGATTTCATTTATAACTAGAAAGCTGACTTACTACAATTTCCTTTTGAGAAACCATTAATACATTCCTAGTTAAAATGGACATTTTATGTTGCTTCTAGGAATGGCTATTCTCAACAGTATAATAAATAACTTACTGCCATCACATTACTCTGTGCTTTCTGGTAACAGTCAAGAAAGTTCTTCCTAAGCCATTATGATTTCATTGTAAAGTCAATGCTCATTGTTGGGTTGCAATCTGCTGCCTCTCCTTTTGCTGAGATATACTTTCTCACAAGGAGAAATACATTATTATTGTATTTGGTCTGCATTATCTAGAGTGCTCTGTAAAAACCAAAAGATGATCTATAATGAGGGAATTAATTAGCATTAGCTTTGGTCAAATACTTTGAAGTTCCAGAACCTTGTGATATGTTGTCTATGGCTATGCCGCTCAAACATCACTTCAAGCACATACTTCTGTTTTAATATTCTGTCCTATCTCCATTCAGAGCCCAGTTGATTTTTCTGACCACTATACTAAACTACCAAATAAATGCAGAGATTTGTGGTCTTTATGCCTTTACCCCAACAGATGCAAATATACCAATAATTTTATTTATGAAGCTTCCCTATTCTCAGAGATATAGACAGTCTGGATTTCTTCTCAGAAATCTATTGCTAAATACTCCAAGAGCATATTCCTTATATCATACACCATTTTCCCAAATTACATCTTGGAATGAGGACCACATACTTGCTCACTCACCTCTACTTATTTAGGGGATCTCTTGGTGTCAACTCACAATAAACCATTAAAGAATAGAGTCAATATATACTTCCCTAGTGCCTGATATTTCAAATTTTCAAAGTTAGGTCTAAAAATCAATTTACATAACCATAGGTCTTAGCATATTTACCTCAAGCAAGCACTTAATATTAAAAAGAGATAAAACAAAAATGGAAGAGTTTTAAGTACTTTTCTATAGTGTTCTTTATCTCATAATTTTTAAATCAATGAATGCTATATAGATACTTTCATGAACTATATTGAATAATTTACAATACATCAAATTTGAGTAGAGAAAATGCAGAAAATACAGATGCAGTAGATATTTAAGGCTACAAATTTCCCAATCATATGAATAGGAAAATAACTGTAATACTATTATTTAAAATAACATAAAGAAAAATATTGCCATTAATAGTGATAAATTATTCATTTTAAGAAATTAATGTATTATTATTTTTGAGATAGCATTTTCTACATTACTAGATTTAAATGTATGTAATACAGATCAGTATGTGAGACTTATATTGAAAAACAGAAAATACCTAATTTCTGAATTTCAAAGTATTTTAAGGTATAATATCTTTTATTAAATCTTAGTTTTTTAAACTTTAGATGTTTGTGTGTCTGTACATGAGTGTGCTTGTACATGAGTCTCCATGCATGTCTCTGTCTTTGTGTGAGTCCCTGTCAATCTATCTATCTATCTATCTATCTATCTATCTATCTATCTATTCATCCATCCATCCATCCATCCATCCACCCATGCACCCACCCCACCCACCTATCTCTCTCTCTCTCTGTATCTATCTATCTATCTATCTATCTATCTATCTATCTATCTATCCATCCATCCATCCATCCACCCATGCACACACCCACCCACCTACCTATCTATGTCTCTCTCTCTCTCTCTCTGTATCTATCTATCTATCTATCTATCTATCTATCTATCTATCTATCTATCTATCCTATGTATGTGTATGTCTGTTTGTGTGTGTGTACGTCTGTGTGTGTATATTTGTATGTTTGTGTGTGTGTATGTGTACATGTATAGGTCAGAGGACAGCTTTTGTGAATTAGTTCTTTTATTTCAGTACTTAGGTCCCCAGAGCTGGAACTGAAAGTAGGCCATCCCTGGCACGAAAATTTCAAATAGCATTTTAATTGCCTTTCCTCATGCTTTCAAAAATTTCTTTTCTAATGCTGATTGTAACAATGCACAATAGCTTAATCTGCTAGTTTAAACATGTTCTCAAGTCATTTTAGTAATTGTGAAATTTTTCAACTTGCCCCTTTTCCATTACAGAACTACCTGTAATAATCTCTGTTCCAGTACTTATTTTTCACCAAATTTTACCTTTGATTTAAACTCCTCTGTGCCATTTTGTTTATTTCTAATAGTATCAATTTTATCAGGTAAGAGTCTCTAGTAGCAGACAAACAGGTGCCAGGGATGAAGACAGAATTACAACAGGCATCTTCAGAGCAAGCCAATACCCATTGTGGTTATTGTAACTGCTTTTGTGTCATCATCATTAATTTGTTCTCAATTTTTTACTCGTCCATTATATATAAAATATATATTATATTTATATCTATACATATATGTATTTATGTACACACACACACACATATATACATATATCCTTTGATGCAATTTTTCCATTTATTCTGTGAGCTCTTAAAGTACTTTAGCTCATGTTCTCAGATATAAAATTACGTTTAGTCATTTATTTTTGCTAATCATATTTCTCTTTGTTTTTTCTTTACTGTTGATCTACTAAGTAATCTATTTAATGCTACCCATTCTTTGTGGTAACAGACTATTCACAGAGGTCTTGTAACTAAGTTTCTAAAGGAATTTTGTAAAGCAGAGTCCCTCATGCCATATAGTCAGTCTTATTACAGACATATAAAATGTAAAGTTTCATTAACGATCTGTCATAGATCTCAATAATAGGTCATGAAGAAAAGAAAGGTAAATTACACAGCTGCTGAAGTGTAAGCAGGCTTTGACATATGACTTGGGCAATTCATTGTGATTTTTACTCTCAAAGTATGGGAATTAGTAAATAAAAATGAAGTATATAGAAATCTGTGGAACATGTAGGACTTGAAATTACATAAGGTAGACTTGCTGGATTGATCTTTCTTTTTGTAATTGACTGTATATGTGTTCACAAAACAACACACTGAATGTAGTCCTATAAAGTATGGAGTAATTTTAGAAAGGATATTGAAGCTCAAAGGATGCTACTTGGATGGAAAAACAGAAAAATTCTTCTACACAGCCTTTAAAACATGACCTTTTTCAAGTTTGTTTTCTATTACTGTGGCAAAAGTCATGGCCAAAAGCAAATTGGGGAGGAAAAGTTTTCTTTATTTAATGTCACTACAGCTCATTACTGAGAAAAACTGCAACAGGAACTTAACCTGAAGCAACAGAAGAGTGCTGCTCACTGGTCTTCGCCTTCTGGCTTGCTTATGATGCTCTCTCATAAATGCAGGACCACCTGAAGATGGTTGGCAACACATAGAGTAGACTGGATAATTCCACGGTAATAATTATTCAAGAAAATGTCTGACACACCTGTGTATAGGTCAATCTTATGGAGAAAAATTTCAGAGTCCCTCTTCCCAAGGGATTTTAGCTTGGATCAAGTTGACATAAAACTAACCAACTCACTTTATTTTAGATATTTGAGTATTTTGGCCTTATGTATGTACATCTATTACACACACACATTGTGTTCATGGAAGTCAGATGGGATTCTAGAACTGAAATTATCAACCCTAATCTGCCATATGAGTGCTTAGAAGAGAACTTGGGACTACTGCAAGAGCAACACATTATCTTAACCACTAAGGCACCTCTCCAAACCCAGACTTTCTTCTTGATTCATGAATCTAAATGTTGTCTTCTTAGACTTCTGGAAGGAAATATTTCTATAGATAGGTTGTAATAAATGTTATAATTGCTTGAGTTAAGATAATTTTTCTATGATGACAGTATGTTTCATCTGCAATCTTTCACATGATTATTATTGTGAACTGAACTCTACTTAATGTATAGCCTTACACATCTCATAAAATGAGGTCTGGATTACTAACCAATAGGCAAACATATTCCACATACTTAGCAACTAGAAAAATGAAATGTAAAACTATATTAAAATTCTCTCAGTCAACCAATACTAGAATAAATAATCATTGTGAACAAAATAAATTTAAAAAGCAATCAGTAACAAGTGTATTGATAAAGGGAAAACTTGCACCCTTTTATGGAAATGTAACTTGGACCAGAGATTAATGAGTAAAGAAGAGCTCTTTAGTAAAGAGAATAGAGATACTATACCTAACTTATGATCTAACTACACCACAGCAGCACTTGGCACTGTTCAAATCACCAAGTGTCTTTGAACAAATAAATTGGCTAAAAAGTATGTAACTAACTAAATAAAGCGTAGCATAGTGGTGAGGCTATGCTGGAAAAGGGGAATATTTATTTGTTGCTGGGGAGAATGCAATTTACCACTATGAAAATATGTGTGGAGGGTCCTCTAAAAGGCCAATATATTTATCACGATTCATCTTTTATATCTGCTACACAGATACTCAAAGCCTTCATAGTTTGTTACATAAACACTAGCTCTTCCATTTCTGCTCTATTCACAATACCCAGGAAATGGAAATAGCATGGATATCCTTAATTGGTGAATTGATAAGGAAAATGAGATGTTTTTACACATTAGAATGTTTTCCAGCTATTAGGAATATATGAAATTTAAAGGGAAATGACTGGAAGTGGAAACAATCATATTACCTGAGGTAACCCAGACAGGAATACAAACATCACATTTTCTTTCTATTTGAATGTTAGCTTTTACGCTTTAGATATGTGTTTTCTTTGTGATATCAATAAAAGTTGGGATACTCGTAAATGGTTGTATGGAAGTAGGGAAATCTTTCAAGCAACAGAAAGTACAATAAAGAGATAAAAAGAAAATGAGGGAAGGGACAAGAAAGATAAAGGGATCTGGGGCTATGAGGGGCACATAATTGAGGGAAGATGTGTCATCCTCACACAATTCAGGAATCCTTGCAGAAGAAGGTACAGAAGCATTGTAACTTGGAGGTGGTGGGAAACTTCATGAAAACTATGTTTTACGGACACAACAGAGGAGATTGCACAAATGTAATCACATTGAATGTTTCAGTATGCAAAAGACTTGAGTATATACAAGCCAGAGAAATTCTAAAAATGGGTGAGGGAAGGGCATATAGTCTAGCCTTTAGCTGAGATGCTAACAGGATTTGATAGCTATTGTGGAACGCAATTGATTTCTTTTAATGACACTGCCTCTTAAAAGTTAACAAAATTGCACAGTAGGTCTTTCACTCCACAGTAGTTGGCCAATAAAAACAAAATATTCTATAGGTTTACAAAAGAGATGGTGAGAGAAAGGGAGAGGCAGAAGAGAAGAAAATGAGAAAGAGGAGTAAAGAGAGAAAGGGGGAAGGCAGAGAGACAGAGAGACAGTGTTGGGATGGATGTAGGAGGAGTTGGAGAATAATATGGAATAATATGACAAAAATACATAGTAGGAAATTATCAAAGAAATTTATGAATACTATATTTTACAAAGATATAAAATGAGAAAACAAAAGATATTTTTCAATGATTTATAACAAAATAATTTCTATGGGGATTAATATCACTCAAATGTAATCTTATTTCTATTTATAGGAACTTCATTTAAATTAATGTTGATCAGAAAAGAGGTATCAGAGATAATATATCATTTTCAAGTGACATGTTATTTAATGTTGGATGTGTGCTTTTTAGCTAACTCATTTCAATATCACAGTTATCTAAAAGAAGCACATATATACCAAATAAATACAGGATAAACCAAAGCCATTTAAAATAGCATATATTTCTTTCTCTGTTAAGCAATAAAAACAGCACAAACCACAGCCTTGAGTCAAAAGGATTAGGTGCAACAAGAAACAAAACGTAAACAGCTTATACAGAAGTAATCACTGCATGCCATTAGTTATGACAGCATTAATGAAAATCTTTTCATGGAGAAACTCTCAAAAAGTCTAATGTCATAATTTTACTAAGTAGAATTCATTTAACTTTAATAATGAAAATGCATTCACACATACATCGCTCAGTTACTAAACTGGATCATAGAAGAGAGTTTAGAGCTATATGAAAATTAAAAAAACACTTGAAGATCAAGTATTTTCCCAAAGTTTTAAGTGTAGGTAATCTAACTTTGAAAAGAAGTATGTCAATCAATCAAGTGAAATAGATTTAATTTTCCCAAGTCATTGAGAAACTATTACATTAAGTCAAATGTAAGAAATGATTAATTCTTCATATATTTAATAGAATTTCAAAGATTTCTTAAGAAACTATTAATATTTCAACAACTGAAAACAATTATTTAGAGATTTTTTAGATTTCTATAAGATTCTATTTTTTACAACAACAATTTTTTTTTAGATTATTCAGACAGAAAAACTCACTGAAATTATGTTACACAATATAAATCACCTGCAGTATCTTTGTATCACACTGCATGGTATCTTCTCTGATTTATAAAACTTATAAAATGATGTTTTGAAAGTATACCAGTGATCTTTATGGGTGGAACATTACTTCTTCAATATACTCTTATCAAGTTAAAGGATCAACCAAAGATCAGGAGATGGTGAAAATCAGATCTACTTCTTTTTTACTTTATTAGTCCTCTGAGAACTCTGTCAACAAAAGGAAAAGTGTACAAGTGATTGCTACAAATAATAGAAGTATTTTTTTCATTTTGCATTAAAAAATTACCAATTGATAAGATTTGATGAGATTATTAAAAAATGTAATATGTGTCTCTCAAACGAATCTATTTCTTTGAAGGAACTCACTATGTACTGAACATTCTCTGAACAAAATATTTCTATGAGTTTGTGTGTTTGCCTGTGGATGTATGTGTGTGTATGTGTATATACATCTGTGTCTGTGTATTCTTGTGCGTCTCTGTATGTGACTGTATGTGTATGTGCATGTCTGTTTTTATGAATGAATGTATATATGCGTGTATATCTGTGCATGTATGTGTATGTACGTATGTATATCGTTGTAGATGTGTATGTGTCTCGCAGATGTATACATGTGCATATGAGTGTGTGTCTGCGTGCACATCTGTGAATGTATGTATGTATGTGTGTACACACTCAGCACAATGCAGCTGTGGAAGTTGGAGTATAACTTACAGGAGTTTTCTCAGTTACTTTTCTTTTCCAAAATGTGGGGATTAACACACAAATTCAGGTGCTTAGAATTAGCAGCAAATTGTTTTACCTACTCAACCATTTCACCAATGTTTATAATAAAGTAGAAGGCTTTGTAGAAATTCAGGGGGGAGATGACATCCTTGTGGATATGGGGACCAGGAGGTGTGTGGGATGTAGAACAAAGTGTGTGCTGGGAAGTGGATAAAATCAGGATGGATTATAAATAAAAGATTAAATGAAATGAAAAAAGAAATTCAATATACATTTTGATATTTAACAAAACTAAATAAAATTTGAAAACAAAGAGTGAGAGAGACGGTGTTTTTCACATTTTCAGCAAGAGAGATATACACTGTGCAGCCACCATCATGCAGCCAAAACCATCTTGCTTGACCCTCTGTGGCTGTAAGTCAGACATGAAAAGTAATCTGCATAGACAACTAAAAGAAAAAAGTCATTTATAACAAATTAACATTCATGAGAAAGAATCTACTATTATAGTAATTTTACTCATTAATTTATGAAGGCTAATTTCTCCTGTCATATTTAACTCTTGGTTTGCTATTACCTCATACATTTTCAATCAATGGTGTTTGGAAGAGCACCGTTGACCATGGTAGTCAATGAACAGAGCTCTTCCATGTCTATATACTCAATAATTTATCTAACACTATCTCTTAAAATAGCTACGTGTCAGAACTGTCTCTCATAGCTCAGTAAGAGCAGGTAAAACTTCTGTCAATAATAATCATGTCAGTGATTTCTTAGGCTTAATACATACAGAAAAAGAAATCACATTTTTTAAATGATATTATCATATACCTTATTATTTCGAAATATAACACAAATGCCTTTTTCTGTGCACTTCAAAGTGTCCTGACATACAGGATAAATAATTGTATGAGTCACAAAAGAGCAACTTACCCTAGAAGCAAACTGTTAGGACTTCTAGATGCTCCAGTTATTGTGACACTAAGTGAGATGGAGTTTTTTTTCTGTCATTTTTTAATGACTAAAGAAATTATAAAAAGCCATAGCAGTATTTGATAAGAATAATAATTTTTAACTTAAAAATAATACAATGTCTTTCTTCTGTTTTGCTAGGTATGGTATTATATGCCTGTAATCTCAACTGCTTAAATTGATGATATTCGAGCACAGCGTATCATAGGTCAGGCTGGACTACAGAAAGCATGCAAGTGCAAACAGTGCAGCTTGTCTTCAATGAGAATTTAGCAGGGTAGTAAAATATTTGAGACAAATGATGATTTTCCAAGAAACACTCATGCTCCTGTTTCAATCCACAGTACAGAAAAATATGAGAATATTTCATAGCAACAAACAAACTAGTACTAAAAAAGTAAAGGCAAGTACCAAAAATAGAAGAAAGATGAGGAAAATATGAGTGTGAAGAAAACCAAATTCTGACTGTCTGCATATGGTATGAAATATGGAGTATTGAGGAAAGGTACAATTCTAATTGAGTAGACAAGTTGTAGATATTTAAATTTTAATGTTTCCTGAAACTGCAAATATATTAATTTTCATGAAGCTTGACAAGTTAGGAATATGGATTCAATGAGAACATCCAGATGATACATAATTTGTGGATGCCTTTGGCTAGACGAAGAATAATTTTTCCTTAGAAGTTCTTCATGAAAGTGTATGACTCCAGTCCATGTCCATGTGGGCAGCATTGTTATTCATTGAAAACATAATAACAAGAGGACAACAGTTAGAGAAAGAAGGTTTGTAGAGTCCTAAAAAGATGAAATAGGGGTCAATAAAGTGTAGATATGATAGCACCATACTGGATATATGTCAAAGAATACATGGAAATATATATCTCAATTGAGCTGACATTATATGACACAAATAGTTCATACTTTATAAATTTTTATAAATTCTTTTTTTTTTCTGAGTCAAAGGATTTATTAAGATTGACAAAAGTCTATTTTATATTCTTGAACATATTAATTATGCTGTGACCAAAAGTACATTTTATTGACAAATCTTGTCTAAATATGATTTGCAGAAATGTAAACATCTCTAAACTTAAAACCTCTTTATCTATAAAAATAAATTATTTGAAATAAACATAATTTTATAAAATATTAGACTGTGAAATAAAGCAGTATATAAACCAAACATATTTAATATACTTTTTACATTCTAATATCACAGTTTCAAAAGACTGTATTTTTTTAAACTAATATGAAGAACTTTAAATTTTTATAAATTCTTTATATTTATAAATTATTTTAAATTATTTTCAACAACAAGCATTGAAACCAGGAAAATATTTGAACTATTAATTTTGGTACACTACATGTATTTCACATGTGATGTGAATTAAATGTATAAACTTACGGTAATATAACTTGTTTTCCTAAAGAAGCTAAACAAAATAACAGACAGCCCAAACATCTTTTGTTCCCATAGTTTGAACAGATTTTGAAGAAACTATAATGCTACAGTGTAACTATTTACAATGTATCTAACTCAAATTAGTTATGTATGCTCTGTGTTTTGTCATCTATGTTTATTTATTTATATACTGGTGTACGTATTTTTACATATGTTTACATACCACATTGGCTGTAATTTATGTCAACTCTATGTCATAGTTTTATATGGATATTCTGTACATTCCTAAAATGTTATACCTGTTGAGGCAATCTGGCTGACAAAAATACTTCCCGAAGTTATGAGTGAAAATATTATGTGTAACTATAATAAAGCAGATGCAAAAAATATGGACACATCGATTCTGTATGTATTCTGTAATTGATTTTAAGGAATTTTCCCCATCTACAGGAAGAAATTTTGGCTGAGAGGCATCTTTCTTTATATAAATTTATATTATTATTATTCTATTTTAAATTTTTATTAATGATTCCATTCGTTTACATCTCAAATGATATCCCGCTTCCTGGTTACCCCTCCGCCAACCCCCCATCCTGCATCTGCACTTTTCCCTCCCTTCGGTCTTTATGAGAATGCTCCCCCACCCACCCACACTTTCCAGCTCCACCGTTCCAGCACACCCTGCTCTGGGCCATCAAATCTCTCTAGGACCGAGGGTCTCCTCTCTCATTGCTGTCAGGCAAGGGCATACTTTGCTACATATGTACCTGGAGCCAAAGATCTTTTAGGTACACTCCCTGGTTGGTGATCTAGTCTGAAAAAACTGGATGGTCAGGCCAGTCTATGTTGTTCTCCCAATGGGCTTGCAGTCCCCCTCTGCTCCTCCAGTCCTCTGCCAGCTCCCTCACTATGTTCCCTGAGTTCAGGCTGATCGATGGCTCCAAGCATCAGTCTCTGCATTGGTCAGTTGCTGGCCTGACTGCTGAGAGGCATTGTTTTGTGGATCTGTGAAAATATGCAGAAAAGAACAACTTAAGAGAGAAGATTTAGGTAGAAAGGTTATTTGAGCTGACACTTTATCTGAATTCCATGTCCATGTTAGGTCCAGCCTGACCACATGTTGTTGGGCTACAGGTGAGTATGAAAATGGAGGTTATTGACAGCGTTGGGAACTAGAAACAGAAATAAACAATCTGGAGACACAGAGTAAACTTCACCAGTGTGTTATTTTGGTTGCCTGCATTCTCAAAGTACATGGTACATCCCAGAGGGTTTTATAACACCCCATATTGTAACCACAAGCTGAGGAAAAAGTAAAATTATTCAGTGCCTGTTTCTGTACAAAATATGTCATGTTTAAGCTGTGTCTTTCATTAATATCACAAATATCACCAATCCATAGAGAAAAGATAATCTTGAAACATTGGAATAATAGAGCATTTGGTAGAAAGTAATTTTCAGGATTATATGAACAGGAGTATATGTAATGTTTCTTTCAGAAAATTCCATCCCTATTGGAGAATAGCATCATAGTAATCTAAAATCTTCAACATCAATGTCTCTGATCTTTGTCCAGTCTGGTGGTGATATATTTTGCTTAATTTGTATACCAAAATATAATATTGTATCCATAAAACTGTACTAGTTATAAAGAAGTTCGAGGAAACAGTGAGACTTAATTATGATGTCTTAGTGTAACTGCTTTCTCTGCTTTGTTGACTGAATGCATTGAGCTTTAAATAGTGTAATTTGCCAAAGCATGTGATGAGTTAGGAATGCCAGTACAAAGCATTCATAATTTAGAACACACAATTTAGATTCTTCTGCCATCTCTTTGGGGCATGTTGTTCCTGCCAAGGTCAATTGTAATTTCAATGCTGCTAAATCCAGTGGTATTTGAATTCCTGCCTTGCCTGATTTTTCAACACCAGTCAACAGTGCTGGTTATTCTTCCTTCTGAAAACATATGCTTTGCTGTTCCTCTGACAAACTATGCATTTTTTCTCTCTGGATGTCAAATTTTTCTTATTATCTATCCTTGTACACATAGAGATAAGAGAGTTCTCAAGCCTAATATATGTTAAAAAGTCATTTTTTGAATAAATTAAATATCAAATAACTTCATTGCCTGTCTCCAGAATAACGATATATAGAGCTTTTCCTGATTTGCTTTACAGAAAAAATTATAAAATGTAGCCTTAATATACATGATTTTGTGATGTGGGAGAGAGGTAGACAGCTTCTTCTTTTCTTCATCTTACACACACAATTCTCAATCATATTAAGCTTTGTCTCTCAGTGTTTATTCTTTTTAATGAAACATGCTTTTATTTTTTCATATTTTATTCATATTTTAACTGTTTATTCTATGTTCAATATTTATAGTCCTTAGAGTATAACACTTTTCTCTCAGGTTTTGTTCTGAAGGAAAATATACACCTTATTACATTCATCATGAATAAAGCAAAAACAAAGCAGATACATGGAAAACAGTGAGTATAATAATTTATATGTATACAACATATAAATAATCATAATAAATATTATATATGTGTATATGTGTGTACTACTTTGTTATTTGCACAGTCATGCTAAATGTAGATTTCAAAATAAAAAAAGCTATTTTGACTTATTTTTGAATTATTTAATATTTATCACACCTTCAATATTTGCACTCAAAACCATGGTTCAATGAGGCAGATGATATTGTCTCTGCTCAAAAACAAATAAACAAACAAAAAAAACCAGGCACATTGAATATTAAGACACTCAGTAACGTTTTTATCCAATTGTGAGCTGACGTTCCCTCTTTTAAGTTAAACCATTCATCTACCCTGAAAATACACTTCAGATAAAGAGGTTCAACAGCAACTACTCTGACCTGCTTCCACTTCACAAATCCACTGTGCAACACATAGCTGACATCCCTGCCCCAGGCCTCCTTCCCCTAGAACAGTAGTAGTCATGTCGTGAAGGATTAAATTAACTCTGGTTGATGTGGTCCCAAATAATTAATATGTCCTCTTACAGAGATTCTTGATCATTTTCCATGAAAAAAAAAAAAGTAAAGATGTTTTTGGCCGAGCATGCTGACTAGAATATGCTGTGGTGTTCTTGTTTTTTTGTTTTTTTGTTTTGTTTTTTGTTTTTTGTTTTTGTTTTTTTGTTTTTTTCGCCAACTGTCACATGGACAGGTAATCTAAGCTAACACTTTCAAGTGAAAAAAGTCCCTGAAACACGATGTATTTAAGTCAAAATTTTCAGAACTTTTCTGGGACAATAATGTTTATTCTAAAATAACAGGCACATCAGGAAAACCTGACCTAAGCATCCAGGTTGAGACAGGTTTTCATCTCTGTTAACTTTCTTGGTTATGTATTTTACCAATCAAAGGTGTGAATTGCATAATTGTGTGTATGTGTGTGCTAGTATGTGTAGACGTGTGCGCACAGAAGAGACTATGGAGTCCAGAAGTTGACACAGGGTTTCTTCCACCCCACTAGCACTCTCCTTCTTAGTCTTAGAAACAAAGTTTCACCTGGCATCTCAAGCTTACTGATTGGACCAGATGGGCTGCCTTTAGGGTTCATCCTGTTTCCATCTCAACAGCAATGGGAAAAACATGTTCATGCCACCCATGCCCTGGTTTCCTACAGGAGTGCAGGAGATCTACCACAAGTCCTCATGAGTGCACAGGAAAAGCTTTCATGCCTGAGCTATCTTCTGGGTCCAGAGAGGATGGTCACATTGTCAGATGACTTCTCCTTATAAATGGCCTTACATTGTAATTGCATTGTTAGAGTAAATCCTGGAGAAAAGAAACAAGCTTGTGAAGATTGATTTTAATACAAAGTTATCCAGAGGAGGAACAAATGCTGATATTTATCTCTTAAGAAGGTAAATAGCCAGGGAAAGAGGTCCTGAAACGAGCACTCTAAACCCTGATTACTTTCTTTTTTTTTTTTTTTTTTACCTTAAAAGGCATACTCTCAGTTCTTGTCCAAAAGAATCATTCTTTGGAAGCCTTTTCCCCCAGTAAGCTCTGTGGATATCTCCTACATTGACAGTCTATGTTTTCTCAGGAACAGAGTCAAAATCCACCTTTATCATCCCTTCAGATTGGTGCTATCATTTAAAGAGACTCGACCTCCAAAGTGTATCCAAGCCTAGTCCAGGACCAGGTAAAAAGGGACCCAGTCTGTTTACAAAGGATAAAAACATATGAAAATCAAGACTTCTCAGCATCAAATGATGCCCCAGCTCTGGAGCCCACTCTGCAAGTAGCCTACTCGGTATGGTCTGAATGTTCATTCCACTACTGTTGTCTTGGCCATGTGCTGTGGGATGCCAAATTCTCAGCTGGTAATGGGTTACCTGATGGGCAAAGACCCAAGAAATGAAAGCAGGCAGATAGCTCAGCCATTGCAGTTCAAACCTCTCCTCCAACTTTTCTTCTTAAATCAATCTATCCAAGTACAATTTTGACAGAGATCATATGAAAGGAAGAAAGAGAGAAGAATGAAATATATTGAAGATTCTTACTCATACTTATAAAACATTAAAGCTACTCATTCTTCTCCGTTGAGTTTGGAAAATGATGATCATGAGGAAATGAAGCAAAATTATACTCTGAGGCTTCCTTATGATGGACTTATTTTGTCCTCTGATATTACTAGAATTAACTTACTGTAGAGGCTAATCACACTTCAAATAAAAAAATAATGTTCTCAGTTACACATTAATTTGCTTTATTAAGGATTTTAGCTTAGCCATATAAGCACATCAAGTTAGTGATCATTACCAACAAGCATTACCTTCAGTAAAACAAGCAGATTTTTTTTTTTTGACATTTGTTCCTTTATAAATTACATTGCTTTGAAGCAGGTAGCTTTTCTTGCATAAAGTATGTTCTAAAGTCAGACTAATCTCAAGGCCAAAAACAAACATGCATACCTTCTCTTTTAGTTTCTTCTACCTTATT
>NW_021604622.1:16313976-16383952 GCF_004785775.1 Grammomys surdaster
GGAAATAAACGTGTTTCTACGGAAGGATTCTGGTGTGTATGTGTGTGTGCGTGTGTGTATGTTTTTTGCCGGCGAGATCACTACGCGCGCGCCCCGCACATTTGGTGCCGAAAAACCCGGGAGAATTTTCCATCGCCGGCACGTTTTCAGAAGACCCTCCGCCGCTTCCCATCCACGTGCGGAGTGAATCCAGAACCGTAGAACGGGGTAATGTTCTCTGAAAGATATGTCTCGATTTGATTTAGTTCACTTCCCTCCCCAGTTGGCAGGAACCTTAGAGGCTTTCACTATGGTGTTAGCAGCCTTAGTTTTCTTCCCTTTGGTCCTCGTGGCCGCTCGGAGAGTGGAAAATGGATTACAGGTCAGCATGTCAGGAACAGAGACAGAGAAATGGAAGCACATAAATATTCAGAAAGGAAAAGGGAAAAAAGACGTATTTAAGAAATCAGGCCTCCCCGATAACCAATTCACGGGGATGAGAGATGAGAGAAAGAACGCTCTCGGGAGAGACGGAAGGAAAGTAAGCCTCAGAAAGAGATCTCTTTATCCGGTAAAGGAAGTGCTGGGGCGTGATAGCTCTGGGTCAGAGGAGATGGCTCCCTCAGAGGACTCAGATGTAGAGACAGATGGGGAGGATAGATGCCAGCCGAATAGCCGGCCGCCGCCGCGAGATCGAGTGTTGGAGTTAGTGACGGTTAATTAGAAACTGTGTTTGCAAGAAAAGTGTTTGGGAGAGAAGAGGAATTAGAAAGCAGGGTATTGAAGTGTTAAAATAACTACCCGCTACATCTTCGATGAACGAGATGAAAAGTTACATTTTAAATATGAGAGAGAGAGAAAGAGTTTTAAAAAAAAAAATACAGGTGCCCTCTCTCTGAGCTGTGTCAGCAAAAAGAATGAAAAGGCTATTTCAGAGTTCATCTAGAAGCAGAGAATTCGAGAGATGTCCTGAAATTCTCTGTAGTTCTTAGAGTCCTTCCTTGTCGCTTGTCCTTGGCGCGCTAATGTCCACGTGTTTGTGTTTGCTCTTTGTTTCATTGTCTAAATGTTCTGTGTTTGTTACGTGTTCAAAAAGAAAGATCGTTAAAACTGCTTGATCCAACCTTTGAGAGCTAAAAAAGGTCTTTTCAGGAATTGAGGTTGACATAAGCTGCTTTTAAAAGAGACCAGCAGCATTTTGGGTTTTATAAAGAAGCTAAGAGTCGTTTTGTCCTAGAAAAACCTCTGTGACAAGGTGCTTTTCTCTTGAAATTACAGCTAGAAAGACAAGAAATTTTGTTTGATCTAAAAATAAGATATATAGCCATTTCATTGTTGTTTCAGATTGGTTTTAAAAGTATAAAAATGTTCTACATGTCTTGGTTATAGACTATTGGCTTAAATTATTGAGTGTAATTAAAAATTTACAACTTTGATAACGAAAGGTGGCGTGGAACTAGCTCAGTGTTGGAGTCGTTCAGAAACCAGGTATATAGAAAGTAAGATTTTAGACCAATGTCTCTTCAATGAGATTAAAAGCTGCTTCATGCATTCATGTGTAGAGAATTAGCAGCAAAACTTTGTAGCATAGGGGTGGTCTGCTTGGTGTTGATTTTAGAGAAGATAGATTGTTTAAATTGGTTTTGCTTTTGCTTCTCAAAATTAATGGTTACACGCTAATGTTACAAAAGATATTTAAAAGTTTAGTTAAACTGCCAGTATTCCATTGGCTGCAGTTGGCAGTTGTAATCTTGAGTTTAAAAATTTTTTGATTCGCCCATGTTATGGAAAGGGGGGCAGCAGGTAGAGTTAAATAAAAATATTTATAGCAAGTTGTGATACAATGCTGGCCTGCTAGAGATTAAGAACGTTTACATTTAAATTAAGACACGCAGGCTGAGATCTTAACGTGCTTGTAAGACAAGGTCAGTGTGATGTTAATCAGGTTAAACTGCCAACACAGTCCTCAAATCATACAAGCAAAGACAGACTTAGATACTTGTCTTTGCAATGAAATTGCACCCTCATACAATCAGGTTCTGGCCATAACTACACAGAGCCATAGAGATGGGGAGTGTTTTAAATGTAGAAATTTAGATAGTTTTTAAAGTGACTGTCCCAGGAACAGAGACTTAAACAACAGCCAGGTGACCAAGGTTACCTGACACACCTGTCCTTGGTGCAAGAAGGATAATCCTTGGGCCAGGCCTCAGGATATAGGCCAAGATTAAAACATTTACATTTAAATTAGACTTTAACAGAGTAGTTGAGACAGGAGCTTAGATTTCAGACATTCCTATTGTCCTGTCCCGCCTCAAAAAGGGTGTTCTCTAGAATTTGTTTATTGCCTTGCTTGTTCCTTAGGGAGGTGTCAGCCTCAGACTCAAAGAAAATTCAAAACAGCTTTTGGGCCAGGCCAAAATTGTTGGGTGTGATAGAGACAAAATGGCTTTGGTTCCTCTGATGTGTATTAGGTCTTATTAGTAACAAGAGACCTAATCTTAAATTAATAATTGAAGAAAAAAAGGGTTTTAAAAGATTGATAGATACTGGGGCTAATTAACAATTATTAGAAGACAAGATTGCCTTCAGCTTGGCTTTATTTGATACTTCACTCAGCTAAAAAGAGTTGGTTATTCAATTAATCCAAAAAACACTAGAGCCGGGCAGTGGTGGCGCACGCCTTTAATTCCAGCACTTGGGAGGCAGAGGAAGGCGGATTTCTGAGTTCGAGAGTTCAAGGCCAGCCTGGTCTACAGAGTGAGTTCCAGGACAGCCAGGGCTACACAGAGAAAGTTCAAATTTAAGATTTATAAGACTAATGGGGCACTACAGCCTGACTTGCCTACTCCAGCTGCCATTCAAGTAAATACATATAAAAAATTATTATAGATTTAAGAGAGTGTTCTATACAGTTCCTTTACCTCCTGGTAAAGGTGAGAAGTTTGCATTAAGTGAAATTGCTTGTGAGTTTTGAGAGCCCATGAAGCCATTCATTAAAAAGGCTTGCCTCAAAGAATAATTAATGGCCTTAAAAAATTTGTTGTTGCTTTAATACAAAAGGTTAAAGCGTTTAAATCTCTCAGTATATATTATTCGTTGTATATTTTATTGGCTGATCTCTCTAAAGGAGTTTTTCTACAAGCCTTTGCTCTAGTACAACGAGCTTTAAGATTTTAGAGTACTTGTTGCTCCAGAAAACTGATTCTCAAAAGTTGTTAACAGAGATTAATTGGCTAAAACCTCACTTTCAGCTTGACAGGCCAAAAGAAATGGTCAAATAAAAGGACATCTTGACCGGACAATGAAAAGGTCCAGATTCTATTTTATTAAAAGCCAGGGGAGCGGTCTGTGTGTTTCCACAGGAAGAAGACAATCCGTTTTGGCTACCAGAGCAGCTGACGAGGCAACTCGCGATACTGGAAGGTGACACCCAGACAGACCCTCCAGGCTTTGATGATAGCCCTTGTGCTGATCCAAGGGATACAGGTTCCTAGTATTTTTGTTTATTTTATCAAATTCCACCTTTAAGAATTGTACCAATAAAACCTGCTGGATGTCCCAGTGTTGGAATTCTAAAGATTCACTCGCACTATGGTTGCCAGAGTCACGCGATGGGTTCCCATCCCCGTGGAGACTCATTCCACTTCGTCATTATTTAGACAAAAAAGAGATTTTGGTATAACTGCAGCCATAGTGACGACGATATTAATTAGTGCCGTTATCGCCACTGCCACTGAGATTGCTATGTCAACTTCTGTTCAGGTGGGCACTACCCCCAATTGTCAGCCACGGTGGCAGAGACTGTTAACCTTCAAACCTCCGCCAGTACCCTACTAAAAGGCGGGCTAATCATCCTTAATCAACGCCTTGATTTAGTGAGAGAGAGATTAGATATCCTCTTTCAACTAGCCCAATTGAGATGTGAGAGAAAACTGGGTACACTTTATATCACCAGTGTACAGTATAAAAACTTTACTCGTGTAACTAATCTGTCCAGAAAATTGTTTCAGTATCTTACAGGAAACTGCTCAGAAAACTTCAGTGAGACACTCAGAAAATTGAGAACAGCTGTGGTGAACATCAACTCGATGCACGTGGATCTGTCCCTGACTGAGGGACTGTCCTCCTTTCCTTTTTTTCCCTTTTTTAAGTGGGTGGGAGTAGGCCGGTTTGGTTTACCCTAGTTGCGGATTAGTATTCATCTTTTGGTTGGCTGCAAACTCAGAGCTCAACAAAATCTTGGCAAGGCTATTTTTGCACAGGCGCTTCCAAAGTACTAGGGGCTTCGCCTGCAGTGTGGTTATCACTGCCTCAATTATAAGCAGTCTCCCCCCCACGAGTGGTGGTGCTAAATATTAGGCCATCAACGTTGCACCCCAGAACATTTGCCCTTTACACTGGGTCAGTGAGGAGTCTTGGCCTGGCTGATTCTTGTCTGTATAGCTGTGGTACCTGAATTTTGAGACAAACAGCCCTTGCACCCCTAGGAGATGACTCCATTGCACAGGGATGGGTGTTTGCATCTCTTTCTGTTCCCCTTAGCCCTTGCACCCAGAGGACTTGTGTTTCCATTGCACCTGGTAGGGTAAGGGAGACGGTCTTGAACTGTTGGTTCTTGAACGCTTATTCCCCCAAGATGGAATTCGCTCGATCGACCATGGGTTTGAGTCATAACCGGTACCATACTAGAACAGGCCAAGAACAGCCAGTTAGATAACTCCATCCTTTTTTCTCCAGGACAGCTGCCATTGGTCCCAATGACGGGAATTAGGCTGATGCCACATGCCAGATTTACACCATGAAGACAACTGAGGAATTGATGACAAGCCAACCCCATGACGGGATTAGCGAGTGGCAATGACCCGGGCGCGGGTATATCCCTCGCAGCCTAAGACAGGGTGGCTTGCTTTTCCTTGGTGTTAGCCCTATTGATGCTGGCTGGGGAGAAATGTCAGTCAGCCTAGACACAGGACATTGACCAGTGCCTGTTTAACAAAACAAAAAAGAAATAGCCAGTAGACAGATTCCTCAGCCGCTGTACCCAAGGGCTTCTGGTAAAGACACCCTGTAAAGCCTCAAACATTTCTGTACACAGTCCCTGCCCACTAAGGTGTTCGTTCCACGGATAGAAGGTCTGGTAAGTCAATAACGGAGTGGACGGATAAGGCTCGGCCACCTAAGACAGGGCAGCCTCGGGTGGGGAGGCTGACCCCGTGACGGGTAAGAGTTTGAGCACCGCCCTCTAAAGAGACTCAGACCCGCCGTGAGACCCCCCAAAATTGGGAGTTACGAAAGCTTCCCAGAGACCTCTGCCACCCTCTATATTTAAAGAAAAAGGGGCAGATGTTGGGAGCCGCCACGAGAGCTGACAAAGTCCGCCATCGCTAGGTGGCGCTGTCGCCCGTAATTCTTCCTAGTACCAAGTAAACTGCGCATGTGCCTTGGTAAGCCCGCCAAAGCTAAGCCCATCCCACGGCGTTTGGCGCGCTACGAGTGAACAGCCAATCAGGGGGTGAATACCCCGCTCTGGGGTATATAGGCAGTGCTTTCCCACGCCTTCTCGTCTTCTTCTACCACCATTTTGGTTTATGGGAATAAACGTGTTTCTACGGAAGGATTCTGGTGTGTATGTGTGTGTGCGTGTGTGTATGTTTTTTGCCGGCGAGATCACTACGCGCGCGCCACGCACAATGGCAAATCTTATAAAGAACAACATTTAATTGGGGCTTGCTTACAAGTTTAGAGGTTCAGTCAGGGCAAGAGCATGGCAGCATCCAGGCAGGCATGGTACATGCAGAGCTGAGAGTTCAACATCTTCATCTGAAGGCTGCTAGCGCGCTAGTGGAAGACTGAATTCCACGCAGCTAGGATGAGAGAGGGTCTAAATCCCTCACCCACAGTGACACACCTACTCCAATAAGCTCCATATCTCCCAATAGTGCCACTCCCAAGGTCAAGCATACACATATATGTCCATCAGAGTGTTCTTTCTGCCTTCCACACAAGTCTGCATGAGCCATGTATAAGTCCATATAAATCTTTGTATTTAGTTAAAGTTCATTGAGTTCCAGCAAAGGTAAATTACCTGATCACAATCACAAGCTTATCTGCAGTGAAAATAGTGACCCTGCCCAAGATACAACTGAGTCCTTAGATATATGCCCAGCTTTCTGACTTCAGCTGTAGTCTCTGAGCCTTGTGTATCCACGGTGACTGTGATACTGCAGACTCAGATTATAGAATCCTGTGAGCCAGTTGTGTAGAATAAAATATTTTCCTGTGAGTTTTACTCAGTTTATCGGTTCTATTTCTTTGAAGAACACTGACTAATACAGAGGTTGAAGAAAAGTTTAGAAAACACTTGAAAACCAGTATATGATCATGTATCTAAATGGGAAAATACACGAATAAGCAATTTTAGTGGTTTTTTCAGTACCATGAGGTCATCTGTGAGACAAATCAAATTAGGAACCTCCTGTACCAGTTCTTGGCCTATTGCCTAAGATTAAATATGGGCTTAGAAAGCATCTCTATTAGATACCTATTAATTATATTTGTAGACACCAAAGGCCATTTAATCTATCCAGAATCAACCTGAATTCAACCTGAATACATCCTTGAACGTTTGACTTGTTTAAGTAAAACAAAAGCTATGCCCAGCTATGCACTAATTTTTCTAAGACAAACCAATAACACAACTATATTTTTTTAAAAAATAACATGATATATAAACATCTTTCTTCCACTCGACACTCTTTATTTTCAAATCCCTGAGACAAAATGACAGGTAGAAATAAATGTAAGCAATGTCATTCTGTTTTCAACCAGGAAAAATATGTTCATGTATATGATGTTTAAGTTCATGAAATTCTAAATATAAGCATTCAGAGAGAGGTGAATAAAAGCACCTCATAGAAAAATTAAAGAATTAAGAAATGGAATAGGTGAAAATGCTGGTGAATCTCACACAATTTTATGTATCTAAAACTTTTAAATAGAAATTTAAAAATGCTTCTTAATTAAGCTGAGAATTAAGATCAAGGAATTTGTTACTGAATATCAGTTTTATATGTCCAGTGTCTTCTAAAATTTCACACAGTAGCTGCAACATCCAAAGGCTGGAACCTCTATCAACATATCTGACAAATGATCCGCCAAATCCATAAATCCATAAAAACTTTTCAGGATATTTTCCAGGTTGTAGTCTAAGTTTGTTAAAGACTGAGTCTCATGGCTTATGTTCTTTCAGCTCGGCTCTATCCCCTTCCACTTCAATAGTGCTATAGATGATTTCTGGTTTAGGTGAAACAAGCCTGTGTGATTAAAGGGTCATTGTTTTGAGTCAATTTAGATTTCCTAAAGAGAAATCTTTTTTTTTTTTCTCTCTGAAAGCATGATTTTCTTTGTAGCCTTTGATTTCAAAATGTATTGGATCCTACTTGGAACACCGCTGGTTATGTCTGCCTGAGGATCAAAAACATGTTTTACATTTACACTGCACAATGGTCACACTGAGAGGCACTCCTTACCAAGAGAAACCCAGCCACCTCACACTCCTACGAACCAGAGAGGACGACAGAAACTAAGGAAGAAAACTCCCACTCAGCAAAGGCAGTCTCAGACATCAGTACCTAAAATTGCAGTTATCATTATTTTTCTTTGTCCCTATTTGAATACTATTGTTTGGTTTCATAACATTTCGCATAAACTATATTTTCTCCCCTTTGGAAAGGACATATCTTTCTTTTTGTTCCCCCTGTTGTTGGTGTGTGTTAACTTTAAAAGAATCAGAAGTGGATCAAATTATGGGATTTGTTGATGTTGTTGTCTAGAGACACTGCACATGGTAGGTACTTGGGTTTTTGTACTGCTAGAAGAGTGTGAGCATGACTGATTATGTCCAGCATTGTTTTGTATACAGAGGAGGAAGAGTGTGTCAGGGATGTCTTCTTGATATCCTAGGTTCTACTCTTGCCTTTAACATTTCACTACATTGCATTCTGTAGCACAGATCCTGACATGCCTTTGTTCACCCATGATTGGCATATGGATGAGTAGAGCAGTTTGTGTGTACTCCTTAAAGTAAAGAATTTTTAGGCAATTTTGTCCATGGTTGGGTAATGAGACACACTAAAATGTGCTGCAACAAGATTGCTGCCCTTCTTTGAAGGCACCGTTTCTTTTCAGTGCTCTAGTAAGTTTTTTTCTCTACACCAGGAACAAACATATTTGTTACATTTTCCTCCAGATTCTAATGAATATCTATTAACTGTATACACATTTGCATTAACTTTCTCTTTTAAAAACCTTTCCAAAAAGCAGTATTCTGTTTTATTCCTATTCTCTAGCAAAACATGTTTGGAATCTTATGTCTTGTATTTACTTCACTTCTAACACAACTCTAAGTTTCAGTGTTATTTTTGTATACATTCCAATGAGATTCTACAGGGTGAGTTTGGTATTTTTCTAGCTTCTTAACTTATGGGGCTTTCTTAAAGAATCATGGTTTTATATTTTAGAGTCATCTACAAGAGAGTAAGTAGATGATCCTGAATGTTTTACAAATTGTTCCAACTCATATTTTTATTCTTATTTCTTTTCATGCTTTTATTTTGGGTAGTCAAATAGAATAGGATATGATTACATTTCCAATTCTATTTTAATATTATTTAGAGTAATTTTATTAAGATTAAAGACATAAGGGAAAATAATTAAAACTTGCATATTTTTGTCAGTGTCAAACAAAACACACTCAGTATTGAATTAAAAGTGTTGATAGCTAAAGTCTGTATATTACTGTTTTTTATTTAATAAATATGCAGTTTATTTCATATATATTTCCTGTGTGCATGTATTACTGTATGGTGTTATATTTTTTGCTTTACATTATCATATTTACTATATAATTTAGAAAATAAATGTATATACATGACAGATGTATACATATACTATTTTATGTGATGTGCAATCAAATAATTACATTAATTATATAAGATTACTCATGCATTTGTGCATGTGCGTTTATAAGTATGCCAAAATATTCCTTAATCTGTATACTTATTTATGAATATAAATTTATTATACATATTTATATTTAGTGTTTAACATTCCTTTCTGTATGAAACCACTTATCATACCGATATGTAATTATGTCTCAAATTTGTCACTTAGCATCTATTTCCTTTCACCTGAAGAACAGATCTCAGAACAGCAAAATATGAAAATATCTTCCTTTAAGCTTGATTCCAGAGCATTTATTTGCTGAATATAGAAATGTAAATATTTAAGTAATAAGTTACCAATTTCTTATTCATAGCTTCTAACAGAGCATAAGGTATTCATTTTCATTTACTTTCATGTATATGTACTGCTTCAGCTGATCTAGGAAACCATCTTTAAATCATAGTTCATCTGCTACTCTGAACTGTATCATTTACCTCTTTAACTCATACTGCTCAGCTGTTTCTGAGTCCATTTGCTCTACATGGTGTGAAATGCAGACTGCAAAATGTTTCAGTTGTGTAGTCTTAACAAAATGGAGAATCTCTTTTGAAAACACTAAACACTTCCCAATTGTTTGTTGCTTTTTATTTTCTGTTCGACACCAAAAACAGACACTGTTGTTGATGCCAAGAAGCACTTGCTGACAGGAGCCTGGTATAACTATCTCCTGAAAGGCTGTGCCAGAGCCTGACCAAATGGAAGAGTTAGGGGAAGTACTGAAGGAGCTGAAGGGGTTTTCAACCCCACAGGAAGAACAATATAGAACCCTCATCGAAGCAGGGGAGCGGGAGAGTGGATAAGGAATTTGTGGAGGGGAAACTGGTAAGGGAGATAACATTGAATTGTAAATAAATAAAATAACCAATAAAAATAATTAAAAAAATATTTTTATAAATATTTTTCCTTAGGTCAGGACTATAAGGAATTAACCCTTTCCACATTTAAAGGTCATACTGGTATGGATATGGTTTTGTAAAAATGGCTTCGTACCAAACTTCCTGGTATTCTGAGTCTTAACACCTTTCTGTCACCTCTTCCTTGATGTTCCATGAACATTAAATGGAGTATGACGCAGGTGAATCATTGTAGCTGGCTCATCCATATCCATTCATCTCAGCATTGCGTCCAGTTGCAGTTTTCTGATGTAGTCTCCATTTGCTGTAAAGAGAAGTTTATTTCATTACAAGTGGTAGTTAATGGGTATATGAATAAGATTGGAAAGAAAGCCCCTGGGCCCTCTGGAGACTTGATGGTCCCAGGAGAGGGGAATGATAGGCTACTGAAGCCAGAGTAGGTAGGCAGGTCGGGGAGCACCCTCATAGAGGCAGGGGGATAGAGGAGGGGATAGGGGTCTTGTGGAGGGGAAATTGGGAAGCAGGGTAACATTTAAAATGTAAATAGATAAAATATCCAATTAAAAATGTATAAGATTTAGAACTTAGTAAGGAATTATGCTAATAATTGACTGTGGGTAAAAAAGAATTAGTCTTTGCTGGGGATGAGCCCTGTTATGTTTGTCCAATCTAGAGTGGTCAGCCTTGAAACTATAAACATACAAACAACAAAAACAGAATCAGAAGGTTATACATACATGCATACATACATACATACATATGAATGTATGTGCAAATGTGCATACATCCATACTACTGGGTAGTTTTATGTCAACTTGACACAAGCTAGAGAAGAGAACCTCGATTGAGAGGAAAAATACCTCCATAAGGTCCAGCTGAAAATCAATTTTTTATTAGTGATTAATGGGGAAGTGCCCCATCCATTATGGGTGGTAATGTAATATGATTTTATTTTAAATAAATATATTTTAAGATCTGTCTATATTTCATAATGGATAACTAGCCACATATATTCACACTGTCCTCAACATATCCCAAATGTAATTGCATGTTAATATACTTTTTTTTACATTGAATTAATTAAATAATGAGGAAAGTCATTTATGAGCATATTGAAAATAATTTCTATATAAACACTAAGTTTGGATCTAGATCCTCACCATTATCATTAAAAAGTGGTGGCAGATACATATCATTCCAGCACTGGGACCACACATATAATAGTATCCCTGTGATTTATTAGTCAGACAGTGCATGCCGTCAGAAATCTCCACTTTCAATAAGAGGCTTTATTCAATAGAAAATAATAGAGAAAGATGGATGCTATTGACTTCTGATCTGATCTCTACAGCCCAGGCAAGGGTTCTAATGCCAGCAAAAGCACATACATTCAACGCACACACACATACACACACACACACACACACACACACACATACACACAGAAAGAGAGAGAGACAGAGAGATAGAGAGACAGAGAGAGAGAGAGCAGATGTACAAATATCCATATTACTAAGGGCATCAATAATTCTATGTAAATCAGGCCTTTACTAAATGAATAGATCTTATGCGTAGTTTTGAGGTCCTTTCCCATAAAGTCACTGATTTTAATATAAATTTAATCAAATTCACTCTCAAGGTTAAAATTCAACACTAATCTTAGAACCCTGCTGATAATTGGACATTCCTTTCTCTGAAGTTTCTTATCACAACTGGAAGAAAGGGAATACCTGAAGTCGAAGGACTGGCAGTTTTGTCTAAGACTGCCTGACTTTTTTATTCCAGTAAGCTGCCTAAGCTATTCTCTTTTGTCACTTACAATACCTGCTCTTTAGCTGAGAGTTATGTGTCCTGCCTCCTACATCTAGATTTAAATAATGTTTTCAGGGTGTCAAAGAGCTCATAAAATTTTACAGGTCACTGGGGTAATGTTTCAAAGCATATTCTTTTTGCAAAAGGAGATAGCTGGTCAATTAAATACCCTATATAACCTGGCAGTTAGGTTATTAGTAAAGAAACGTGAATATAAGAACTACCTTTATTTTCAGTGGATTACTGAAAATGAATGAGTCAAAAAGTTCTTACCATTTTACCTCAGAGACAAAATCCATGTGAGAATCTTTTTGATGTTTCATTTAGTTGTAATTATAATAGTGAAGAAAGGATGCAGGTCCTAAATATGACTGACTTAAAAAGAAATTAGGCATGAATTGTAAATAAAAATATTCCAACATGTCACTTGAATAAAAATTAAAGTGGAACTAGGAGAAACTGAGTTTTCTCAAGTTAACTTTAATATAAAAATATTGTATATTGATAATATATAATATATACAAGCATGTATGACATATATGTATATATAGTTGAATATTTAATATACTTTAAATTTATATTATCTTCTTAATTTAGTTAATAATTTTGAAGTTAAAATAAAATTATCATTGTACATAGTGCCACATACCTTTACTCTAGCACTATAGGGCAGAGATAGGTGGATCCCAGTTAGGCTAAGGCCAGACTGATGTACATAGCAAGGTCTGGATGATACAGGGCTACCTGATGAGCCTCTCTCTCTCTCTCTCTCTCTCTCTCTCTCTCTCTCTCTCTCTTTCTCTCTGTGTCTGTATGTGTCTCTGAGTGTGTGAGTGTGTGTGTCTGTATGTGTCTGTCTGTATGTGTCTCTGTGTGTGTGTGTGATTATCTCTCTCTCATAATACAGCATGCAATGGTTTATGAATAACCAATATTAAATTCCCTTTTTCATAACAGGAAATTAACATCCATAGCTGTGTCATATTGTTTGTTTTCATTACTTTTATTTGCTTTCAATAGGACTAATTAGTTTTATTTATTTTGATAAAATATTTGCAGATTACAGTATGAACATAATTGATGCAATTAGATTTATTGGAGAATTTATGCTTAAATGAGCTCTTGAATTGTCAAAATATAAGGTTCAGTCCAAATTTGCTTATGCTATGAAAATTATTTTAGGTTAGTACATCCTAGTCTTTAATAATAGTTAATTTGTACATTTTGATTTTTAGGTTTCACGAATTGAAACTGAATGGCTCAGGATGTCTCTAAATTTTATATATGTGTTCATGAGCCTTTAAGCAATTGCTCTCATGTTGGTGTTGTGTTATGGTAATTAATTAAAAATGGCCACTGGTCAAGCCAACTATCTAAGCTGTGGCATCTCTGCCTAGTTCAGCCTCCATGTTCTGTGGCCAGAGGCCACATGCGTACCACAGCTAGAAATGGCCAGCCAGAAACACCAACCCTGCCACCCACGAGATGCCAAAGTGGGAGATGACTCTGCCAATTTCCCATGCTGTCTCCGCAAGGCTGGGCATTGCCCAGACCATCCCACCATCCATGCAGGCCCAGTATGAAAATAAGACTCTAATTCTTAAATTATCCAAAGGCTTTATGTGTTTGGTAATGCTCAATAATATGCTCATACAATTAGAGATGTTTCCCAATTAGCTAACCTAAACAAAAGTTGTTACCCATGACTGCCTTCCATACCTGCATGGCTCTCCATCGCTGCTCTCCCTAGCTCCTCCTCTTCCTTTTCCTCTTCCTCTCCTTACTCCTCCCACCCTACCTCCTCCTACAGTGTTGCTAACTTTTTGTAGGGTTCTTGGTACCTTTAGATGTAAGAACCAGTTGGAGAAAGTGCTTGATTGACAAAGGATCATCATTGGCCCTGACCATGGCCATCATGTAACCCATCTGACTATAAACTACCCCTTCATAATCTAAGGCTTATGGCAGCACATCTCCCAAACCTGACCTTTGAACTGTCATACAAGAAAAAAAAATCCTTTCTCTTTTAAATACCTTCTGACTCATATTTAATTACTACATCAAGGAAAGTAATCAATACCAAATAAATCCAGTGGTGCAATATCAATTATAGTTTTATATATCAAAACCTTTATATTAGGTGTACTATTAGGTTACAATTACATCTTCAACAAAACGTTATGAAGCCATTAGTTGTGGCATACAAACATAATTCCAACACTTGGGATGTACAGGAAGTAAGATTATTGAAATACAGGTTCTATTCTGAGATACATACTGGGGGGCTGTCTTAAAAGGTGAAATAAAAAAAAGAGTAAGAATATACTGAAGGAGCACACACAGAGAGATTTACATACAGCTACCTACACATATTACTATAGGGTAATTATAAACACTATCATCTACATACATATTTAATCATTAACTGTAAAATGGAACTAGATTATAAAGAATTAAAATGATTACCTGTTATTTGTCTACCATCTCCATTATCTTTGTAGTATTAAGCATATTGCCATATGTTGCATATTTTTCTGCTATGGTTTGTTATTGTGAGACTCTATTGGTTCACTCAGGTATGTTACATGCTTCTTCCAAGTTTCTTTTTTTTAGTCTAAACTGAAAAACTTTGAGACTAAAAGTGCTTGAAAGGAAAGATATGTTTATCTAATCATTAATTATATTATCAGAATGTTGAAATTTGTTTTATACAATCATGCTCTTAATATCTTTAGATGTGAACTGAATAGCAATGATCAGACATCTTAACTAACCTGAGCTAGCAATGATACAGTGGTGTTGAAAAAATCTTCACTATTTAAGATTTAAAACTCCAAGTTTCAGAAATTGTTAATGAAATCCAAACAGCAAGGTGTTTGGAAAAATTTAGTGCCTATGCAAGATTCTGACTACAGGAAAACAGTCAGAACATGGAGCTGTCTCTTCAATCCTACTGAAGCAAAAGACAAGTTTAAATTATACTGTAAATTCATGTCAGAGTCCTGACCATGGAGCAGAAGAAAGAAATAAATCAATAATGCAAAATAGGCAGGGTTCATTTCCTAGAGAGTCACTTACAAATTGCACCACTTAACACACACGAACATAATAAACAGATTTCAAAAGTATTCTAGCAAAACAAGAGTCAAGCAAGTTTACTAAACTGAAACATAGAAACAAGCAGATGAAATGTAAAGTTGATATGTAGGAAGTTTTCTAAAGGAAAAATAGCCACTTTTATAAATAAATATTATGAGATTGATTTATGGAATGCAGTCAGTGACAATATTCTGAATTCCTGGAAATAAAATTATATATTTGTATTCCTTGTAATTTTTAGATATCTCATTTCAAATACAGGTTTAATTTGTGTGGGTTGTTCAACATAGGCCCTTACATAGAGAATTTAACTTACAGTTATAAAGATCTATTCTGTAGGAATCTATACAGAATTATATGTGAATATATACTTAAAGATACAGAGACAGGAGGTGAAAATATAGAGATATGCTCAGAATTACATATATTTGTTCTTTGTAGTAAAATATATAATGAAGAGGCAAAATAATAGTCATAAAAAAGGATATTTTCAAAGATTGAGAATTTCCTTCTGGAACATAATGAACAATATTCCAGAGTCATAAGTATCATATAAAAGATGAGTATGTTTGAAGGTAGACCCTGGGGATGTAGCTGAGTAGGTCTCATTTGCATAAACAGTCATACTAGAGAATGGATTCTTCAGAATGAGTTTCCATAAACAGAATCCATAGGTATCATAACAAAACACAAATCAAACAAGTTTGCTGCTGAAACAATGAAATAGATTGTGTATAATCTAATTACAATACAAAGTCCACATTACAAAATTCATGTCTCTTATATGTTTTTATTCAAAAATATCCTACTTCCAAAACATTCTGATAAATAGTAAATCTGACGATATGCTTAAAATCAACAACATTGTTCTCTTTTAATGTTCTCTCTCTCTCTCTCTCTCTCTCTCTCTCTCTCTCTCTCTCTCTCTCTCATGTGTGTGTGTGTGTGTTTGTGAGTGTGTGTGTGTGAATTTGTGTGCATGTTCATACATGTGCAAATATGTAAGGGTTTATACATATATAATAAGTTTATACACAGAGAGAAGTGTACATATTCATAATAAGACTATTGGCTTAACACAAAATAAATAAAATCAAAATCCGTTGTTAAAAAAAACACTATGCCAAAAATGAGAAAATGAGTTTAAATTATCTATGCATCTATTTTTGGTGTGCAGAGAAAAATTCAGAACAGACTGGAAGTCTTACTAAAATAGGACATACCATTTAGAATGCAGAACAAACAAACAAACAAAAACAAACACAAAAACAACCAAACAATATGAAACATGAGTTGCTATAGAGGTAAGCATGCTACTTTTAGTGCTACCAAAAACAACCTGATTGAAATTTTTAAGATACACTAGTTTGTAAGACATCCAAGGAGCCACAACCAACCAGAACAACTCTCAGTTCAAAGAAAAGACAGCTCAAAGTATATGGAAACTTGATTCTAGTACAATGCTTCAAAACAAGAATGCTGTTTACAGGTATGCCAACAACTGTGTCTAGGCTCAGTGGATTGACATACATTTGTTTATTTAAACTTTTGAATTTTTATTTATGACTGCATGTTTACCTGTAAATGGAGACCTGGAACTCCAGAGCTGGAGTTACAGATTGTCACAGACACTGTGAACAGAAATCATCTACAAAGGCACTGAGCCATCGCTCCATCCAAAGACTTAACATGCTAAAGGTAGGCATCAAGACATAGAAAGTAAAATTACATTCACAGAATATAAGAGGAATCCTATCCTCTAAAAAGGCCTCTTGAAGGAACACATCTTATAGAAGAGATAAATAAAATGTAAAGTTTCTACTTCAATGTAGATTTATGAAAAATTCATCAGTGAGGATTTAGCTAACCACCATAACATTAATCCATGTTTTCATTTGGAAAACTTACATTCTCTGTACAATGTTTAAATGTATTCTAACTTAATTCAGAGCAGGGAGGAAGATTCAGCTGTCACTTTATTCTTCCTTGAAGCTGGAGCCTTTTAGCTTCTCCATGGTGCTAGGCAACACTTGCACACAGTGCTCTTATGACGGGGCATGCTTCTATCCTTATTGCCTGTGACAATTGCCTAGCTCGTTCCATAATGCAATAGGTTTCATTCTGTTATTTTCCTGTCCAATATAAATTAGTACAGTCAAAACTCCAATTATCATCCAACTTGTGTTCTCTAACACTAGATTTGCCCAATTTTATAAGCAATATTCAAGGAAACATGTTTGGTTTTTCTTTTTTCTTTTTCATCACTCTGCACTCAGACGTACACAGCTTGCTGCTCAATATCACTTTATTAATTCATACTGTATCTCCTGGAGCATGCTTGTCTCTACTGGAATTCAGGAGTGTCTGTCTTTTCTTTTATGATTCATGATGACTGAAAAAATAATTCTGTAAACCACACTATTATATTTCTGAGAGATAAGGGAGAGAGAGAGAGAGAGAGAGAGAGAGAGAGAGAGAGAGAGAGAGAGTTCTTAGATAAACCATAAGCTGTTTTCTGAGAGACAAATTTGTGGATTATAACAATTTGCTCCTTTTTTATTCCAGGGATCACAAATATAATAACAATCAATTAAAAGACAAATTCTATTTTTTATCAAGCTAGTCTTTTTCTTTATGCCTGTCTCTCTGTCTCTCTTTCCTTTTTCTCTTCTCATACCTCCTTCTCTCTCCTTTCTTGTAATCATCATATTTAATGGATGACGAATCAATTTCATAGCTACGTCACTACTTTTCTCGTTAGTTTTCTGCTAAATGTTTGACATTGAGATTAGTTTTATGGTAAGCTTTTACTATTCTCACCTATGAGTGGCTAAGTGTGATTATTTTTTCTGAATCCAACTATTTCAAACCTCTTTCAGTTTTTTTATTTTACATTTTTACTTTTGCTTTAAGTTTTATCTTTGTGTGTTAATTATGGATAATAATTAGGTTTACCATAACATGTTCATATAGGTGCATAATGTATATTTATACTATTTCTTTACCCCGTTCTCTTGTCTCCTTCACTTTGCTATTAATCACATTCATTTTCTCAACTAGTTCTCTTATTCTTTTTGTTCTTAGTTTTTGTTCATTAACTACACCTGTCTTTTGAATATTTCATATATTATATAGTATATTCTAATCATCATCACAACTTTTCTTCCTTCGATCCTAAACACTCACAAATCTCACATTCCTTGGAAATTCCTTCCCATGTTTATGTCTTTTTGATTTCTTTGTTATTTGACCCACTGAGGTTAGCATATGTATAACCTTTGGTGTGGGACTACACTTTGGACCATCGCATTCTCAGGAGAAGGTATAGGACCTGAGGTTCTGATACACACACCCCTCCCCAAGAGTTTAGCATTAGCAAACAGTTCATCAGTTAGGAAAAGAGCTCCATGAGCCCCTCCCCCATCCACTGCTTTTGATAGTCAAGACCTTCTTATTATCTTTCAATGGTGTATTAATAAGTTGTAACTATTTTTGAAAGACATTTCTTGAATATTTTAAATTCACACATTCTGGTTGTTATTTTAAAATCATATTTCTACCATTTTCTCTTTAAATAAACTTCCAGCATAGGCTTTTGATTGTCTTTCTCCATGATTTAGTTTTAACATTGTTGTTTCTCTACTGCACTTCTACAATTTGAAAATAATATAATTCTGCTCAGTCAATGTACTCCATGTATGCTCTATGTGGTAAATATTCATGAGTGATCCCAGTTGTAAAACTGAGGAGGCAAGATCTTCAGCATGTCATTCTGGCAGAAAAACAAGTCATGCAGTAATATGCTCTAAGCCGTATATTATACTACCTGGAGGATGTGAGGCTTTTTTGTTGTTTGTTTGTTTGTTTTGTTTTAGCATATTATGTTTTGTTTTGTACTATTGTTGCCTCTTAGACTTTGTAATGAAAGTCAGAAAGAGTCTGGATCCTGATAGAGGGAGAAACTGGGAGTAGTAGAATGAGAAACTACAATCAGGACAGACTCTGAGAAAAGAATTGATGTTTGATAAAAGGAGAAAAGAGAAATGTGTTGTGAAGGAAGTCTCAACACTAGCACTAATAGAAAAGAATGAGAGATGCAGAACATGAGTGACCGATGACGAAAGGCCAAGTTCTTTGTAAAGAGCATGTAAAATCAGGAGGTTATCACTGGGTGACAATAATTAGAGACAGCCAGAGTCAGGTTAATTCTAAGAAGCCTATGTTGTAACCATGAAAGGAACTCAATAACGCTAATGGCAGATACATTTGGGTTCAGAAACCAGATCAGAGCACAGACTTCATAGTCTATAAATGCTTCAATGGGCTGAAAACAAAACAAAACAAAAATCCCCCAATAAAAAAGGAAAATTACAACTTTTAAGCCTTAAACCATTGTAAACTTTACTTAAGAAATTATCAAAGAATTTTACAATCCTTAAGAAAGAAATGTATGATTCATAAGGCAAGATGGAAATAAGGCTTCGAGACATAACAATCCACTAGTGTCAAATACTGGTAATAGCTGCAGCCAGATAGGTTTGGAAAGGAACCTTATGGGTTTAGCGATTTCAGAATGCTGTCAAATAGTTTAGGAAAAAAAACTTTCTGGAATGAGGTTAAAGACAGAATTCAAGTAACAGTTACTCATCGGATTTGTGACTAAATGATTCTGTTTCCCCACAACGTTGCATCATCTCAAATTGGCAGCCAATAATAAGATCCTCGACATTTACTTGATTTTATCATGAGACCCCTAATTTGTAGGTAAAGTAGATTAATATTTGCAACCAAATTCATCTTTATTTTAAAATACATTACAGCAGTTTCCTTTCTTTTTTTTTTCATGTTTATGTCTACCATCAAGACATATTAGTTACCAAATTTCACACCCTCATGTTTGTGTTGAGGTTTTTTCCTCTTTAAATTAGGATGTAGCTTAAGACCTTATGTTATTTATCATATGTATTGATATTTAAGATTATTTATCTGCTCTCATTACTACTGTTGGGAATTATTAATGTTATTTCCTATATCAAAATCAGAACTTTGTACCTGTTGGAACAGTATGTTTCCATTTAGAATGCTCCATAGTATAATTTCCAACAGTCAGTCTTCACATCTGTTAGATACTTCCCCCAGTGTTACCCAATTACCTTAATTTCTTTAGCATTTCTGGAAATAACTATCTAAAAATCATTGGCTCTGTTTCTTCACCTTTCCCACTAACCCAGAGCACTCTGTGGTCCAAATCATCATTTCTCTGAAATAGCATTTCTAACAATGTCAATGATTTCCCCATCTCAAAAACCAATGATCAATACCCTCTTCCTTGACATCTCAGCATTTACTGACATTATTGACTCCGTTGACAGCATGATATCATATTCATGGTTTGCTTCTAATATTTTCATTTCTACCATCTGATTCTCTTTTGCTTTAATTTTATACTGCCTGTCAAATGGTCTTATTATATTTTAAATAATCTAATGTATATAATCTTATTTGCCCTCATCTCTGGACATCCTCCAACACATATCTTACCACCCCATCTCTGTTTCTTTCTCTATATCTCTGTCCCTCTCTTTCATATCATACCATATTAAACAAATTAATGATGTCTGCTAATATACTAGTTGATCTTTTTTGGCTTGATTTTGCTCAGGTCTTATGGAGGTTGCCATAGAGACAGTGATACAGGAGTGTAATGGCCATGTCAATTCCAGAAAGTACCATTTCACAACACTCATGTTCTGGCTCATATTCTTTTCTCCTGTGATGTTCCATCACCCTTAGTCTGTGGGATGGTTGAAACAGATGATGCATTAAGGGTTGATTCTACACAAGCACTTTTCCTCACCAGTGAGGGCATTTATGACTCATATGTATAGACTACTCTCAGCCTTAATTACTGAAGCTTCTTTTTATGTTGAGTGGTGATGGCTACAGATTCATGCCTACATAAGTTGTTGACAATAATTGATGAGTGAGTGTTTGGCCCTATAGGAGGTATTTATACCAGTCTCCCCAAATCACAAGAAAGACATTGCAAGACAAGCTAAGAGAAAGTTAGATCAAGAATGTAAGAAGGGCTGTAAAAGGCTATCTTTTTGAGAGACAATTAGACCTTGCAATCAGGAATTCACCATGCAGTGATTTCTCAAACTGAATCTGTATTAATATTTGGCTGCCAGAAGTTGTCAGGAAGAGACAGCAGAGTGGCTGATTCTTCAACTATCAGTTCCCGATAAATTCAGGGATAATAGTATCCATTGACTGTTCCTTTGCGACACCATCAGGAGCCAATGAATAAGTCCCATCCAGTGGTCACATGAATAGATATGAATAAAATATATGGGTTATAATACAAGTGTTGTAAATCTGGGAAAGGAACATGTAGGAAGGAGAAGGAATCAAAAGGAAACAGAAAGCACGAGGAGAATGTATTGGAAGGAGCAGAAGGCATATCTATTACATATGTGTTTGAATTTGTCAGAAAACAAAATGCAACAATAATGAAATGAACAAACAAAAAAGAAATACTGAAAAAAAAACAAGATATTTAGATACACTTTACCTTTTAGATGGTTAGTCTTCACAAAATTATTGCATGTAAGAAAAAAAATCTTACCTATTTTTCAAATGTTAGGATGTTTGCAGGCCTATTTCATAGATATGGAGACCAAAATAACAAAGAAGCAAATCTGCATGTTCTGTAGTTAAGGAGTCTCTTGGGTGCTACAACACACCTCATATAATATGTGATATTCATGGGTTAGTGTAGGCTAACCCACCCCTCTGCTCTAATTTCAGTAGGCTAAAAGGAAAGTACTTCACGAATATATCTTACAAAGACAACTGAGTGTTGTAGTTATATTTCCAATTAGCAGCCCTCCATTTATCACTTTACTGACATTTTGGTGTTCCTTAGTAGCCTGTCCATGGTTATCAGGAAACTTTCTTAAGGAACTTCACTTATGTTTCATCATATGCACCTTTAACTTATAATAAAAACCATTTACTTTCCATTGACCACAGCCTGTGTAGAATTAGGAACAAAACTGAAAGTCATTTTTTAGAATATTTTTGGTGTTGTTTAAAATGGTATCTTTTGATTAGTAACTAATCATACAGTCCTATCAACATATTCAGTATATCCACTGTTTTTTCTAAGCATTGTTTATTTTCTTGAATTGAGTTTGACATACAGAAGAGGTAGTGGAGTTCTTACAAGGAATGATGTCATTCCTTGTAAGAAGCACCATGCCAAGCACCATGCCACATGGTAGAGACTGGGAACATTCCCATAGTCCTGCTTTCTGCTTCATAGTATATAGACACACAGAGCCCCACCTACCAAAATGCAGCCTACCATGGGAGGAGATAGAGAGAAACCTGTCATACCACACAGGAGGTTTGTAAACACATAGAGACCAGGTAGTTGCCAAGCCATGCAAACCTGAGAGAAGAGGTCAGCCAGAGGCCTGTGAGCTGTGGTACTTGTCTGTAGGGGAAATCTGCATTGTGCATGATGTGGTGGACAAATGGGAGACAAAGAGAAGCAGAACAGTTCGAGAATCATGAAGAGAGGTAGAATTTGGAATTTGAGGGTAGAGAGGAATAGTCTTTTGTGAATCACCAGTCCTGGCACCAGAGATCATGAGGAAGTCTCAACCTGTGCTGCTGCTGAAGCCAAGTCTTGTTTCCTGACTACGCAGTGGCAAGGGTCAGTGTCAATTGTTCACTACGTTCAGTATTCATGGTTAATATTACCAGTAGAAATGGTGGGGATGTCCTTGGTCTGGGCAACCATGAGAGGCCATGTGGATGTCCAAGGGCTGTGCAAAACTGTCCTCATTGGCCACTGGCAGCTGCCATCTGGAAAGCTAATCCCACCAGTCACTGGAGGCAGAACTCAGGGTGTGGAGGTGATGTCCATCTCCCTACCTCTCCTGTAGTCAAAAAAGTTGTTCTCTGGGTCATGGATCAGGAGAGATGACCCTGTACTTCAATGACTACAGCACTTGGAAGAGTGGGTTCTATACCTAGACAGCTCAATAGACTTGACCCTAGTGGTGGGGCTGGAGTCAAGACCCAAGGAACAGAGCATTGGAGTATATGAGTACTGGTAGGCACGGGGTGATACCCTCACATTTTGCCACCTGATACCCTCACCTTTGCAATCAGGAGAGCTGTCTCCTGGACTGTGACTTGCTGGCTGCAGTATTATGGAGAGTGGGCCCTACTCCTCACCTGAGCAGCACTGTACACCTGGCCCTGTTTTCTGAGATTCAGGTGAACTGGACCCACCACTCATGAACAATGATGCTGTCTGCTCCCTTGCCCCTTACTACCTGAAGTATTTGAGAAAGCTGGCTCCAAAGTGTTGAGATCCATTGAACTAGCCTAGACTCTCAGCAGCAGCAGCAGCAGCCCTCTGAAGAGCAGCCGCTACATCTCAGCTGGGCAGCCCTGTTGGAGAGGATTCAGGGGAAATAAGCCATGGGTATGAGTGATGGAGAACAGGTTCCTCTATTTATCGGCTGAGATGTGGAGAGGATGCTGGAGTGACGTGCTCCCTCCTCTCAGCACTCACAACCTGTGGTATTTGGAAAAGTTTGTCCCTGAAGTTGTGAGAAATGGCCTGCTTCTCACCATCTGTACCTTTGAGGAGAATGGATCATGCACCTTGTCTGGGAAACACAATGGAGCTGGTCCTGATGGTGAAGGGACTGATAAGCAACCCTCAAGGATTTGATAGCAGGAGAGATGCCCCAAACTCTCAATATCTACAGTACCTGGAATAGTGGGCCTCATGCCTTGACTGGGCAGCACAATGGAGCTAGATCTGGAGGCACATGTTAGGGTGATCGAGCCCCAGTCCCAGGGCATGAAGACAGAAGGGCTGACCCTGCCTCCTCTTCAGTAACATTGTGAGGCCTAGCAGAAGCAGTGTTGGAGAACAGATAAGGGAAAGCCAGCAAGCTAACCAGCTCAATTGCTGCCCAGGCCCAGATACAGGGCTCTGAATTGAACCACCCCAATATCCACTATCTTCTGCAAATAGTTGGGATCATGAAAGGGCCAGATGTGCTGTTCCAAAACTACAGGATCTCCATGACACAGGGCAACAGTGTCTCTCAGTAGAGTCCCAATGATTATTTAATACTGATTATGTCACAGAAGCTAGAGACCTTGAGCCAAACCAGTGACACACTGAAGTGAACATTTGTAAGAGAAGATATTCAAGCAGAGGGGTATAGTGTGGGACATATTGTGACAACCTACACATTCTACAAAGACACATCTTCTATGCTTTATTTTGGATTTTGTTTGTTTGTTTATTTGTTTTGTTTTTCATGCATGCATTTTGTTTTATCTTCTGCACTGAGATGGTAAGGGCAAAAGGTGCATACTAGGGGAAAAGGAGATGAATAGGTCTTGGGTACATGATGTGAACTTCTAAAAGAATCAATAAATAGCTTTAAAATGACAGTGGGATCTGGATTTAATATATTTTTAAAAGTAATTTTATAAAGGTATAATTTGTATTAATATAATTACAGTTCCATTAAAGTATGCACTACACTAAATTTTGACATAGTCACTTAATTGTGACATATTACCAACATTTTAGAATATGTTCCTTACAAACTCACTTCCCATTTTTCCCCAATATTCCTAGCACTCATGAGTCATGAGAGTACTCTTTATCTCTGTGAATATGGGACAATTTTTGAGGCCATCTTATAAAGTTCATGTAGAAGTAAACACATGTAATTGCAGTATGACGTTTGTATTCATTCCTTGACTTACTGCTTACAAAATATACTTTTCTACTTAATCCATGCTAAACAGATAAGAAAAAGTCATATATCCCTTGCTATGCTATATATAATAGTTTGCATTGACAGTTTAATAAATCTTCTCTATAAATTACTTTAAGGTATTACATATGTTGTAATCAAACATATTTATCTTTCTGTGCTGTGTAATATTAGACATCATTGTTTGTATTCAGCCATGAAAATTGACAAGGACTTCTATATATCTCATCTTTGTATCATTTTTCTTTTGGTAATTTTATTTTGTTCTCTGGTTCTTTAAATCTAATATATGGTATTTATCATGTGCATTTTCTCTATAATCATATCCTTCCATTATTCCCTTAATCTTTATTGACAAATAATAGAAAAATTTCTTTGTTTTATTTACTTCACTGTATTTCATTCTTTGTGATGGTCATTTTTCATTGCCAACTTAAATGAATTTAGATTCATCCAGAAACCAAATTATGGTGATTTCTATGAAGTGTTTTCTAGGCTTATTTAACTAAAAACTAAGGAGGAAAGTGTCAAGTTAATGGTGTGTGGTACTATTGATAAACCAGCCTTCCTCCATCTTAGGTTTCAAAGCCATCTTACAGTAAATACAAGCTAGCTTTATTCCTATTTATGATTAAATTTGTTTCTGAATGATTGGGCTATGTTATACCTGTAACAATTATAAATGGTTTGTACTGTATGTTCTAGGAAATGACAATTATGTTTTCGTTTCAAAATGTTGTTATGACCAGGTTATTATGACCAGGTTGTAATGACCACCTTGCAACCATGTCTTTGTTTCAGGAGATTGTTAGGACCAACTTATTATGTTTGTTTTAAATTTTTTTTTGAAATACCATCTATTTGCCTGCCAAAATCCCATTTGGAAACTCCCTACTCCTGAACTCAAAGTTTCCTGTGTCCAAAGCTGATCTCTTGAAATCTGTCTTTAGGAGATTCAGCCAGTGTACATGGATTAAAAAGCTTATTTTAATTAATTTGGCTTTTATTTGGATTAGGGATATATTTCCTTGCATCTGTGGGACTAACTCTATCTGAGCTGAAGCACTACATGGAATAAGAAAGGAAATGCAAACTTATCACCAGCATTCACCTTTACCTGCTTCTTGGCTTCTTGTCTATGAAATGAACAGGACTCCCTGCTCTGAATTTCTACTATCCTGGTTCCTCAGTATGATGGAATGTGTCTCCTCATTCCATAAGTTAAAAGAAGCCCTTCTTTCCTTGAGTAAGTTCTTGTAAGACATATGAACACAGCAATAAAATAAAGTAGCTGATTTATTCTTAATACTAGGAAAGGCACACTGGTTTCACATGTATTCAAGCACTGAATCATAACTACCTTAACTTTGATAATCTTGTCAAATAATATTTATTAATTTTTTATTTGTAGTGTGTCTAGTAATATAATTCAGCCTGGCTTCAAACTTAGGCTCCTCCTATTTAAGCCTCAAATTTTTTTTCAATAGTGGGTTCAAAATCTCCTTTCCACATTCTTGTTGATATTTGTTATATTATTATCTTTCAATGTAATGAGTGCTCAAACTGTGGGAAGATACATATCATAAGGATTGTTAATTACATTTTCTTGGATGAAAAATATGCCTCAATGATGTTTTCTGTACCTATGATTTGTGTACATGTTGTTTAATACATTTATTTAGGTCATGTTTTTGTTGTTCTTAACTATTCTCTTTGGCTTGCCAAAAACTTTAATTTTATGTGATCTCATACGGCTTGCTTTTGCTTTTGTGTCCTGTTCAATTTGAGGAATATCCAAAGTAACTTGCCCAATTAAGTAGCTTGAAGGTGTCCCTTTATGATTACTTCTAGTACTTTGATTTGAGGAGTTACCATTGAGATTTTAACTCATTTTGGACTGTTTATGGTGGCACTGATCTGTAATTCCAGATAATGCGAGGTAAATACAAGTGTACTTGAATTCAAAACCAGCTGGAAATAAGTAGCAACTACCAGAGTAGCTTGTGTTAGATAACCAGGCCTTTTTACAGAATAAACATGGTTTATATGTTATAGAACATAATTTTTTAAATTATGGTATTAATTTTTGAACAAATGAACTTTTATGAGAATGTTTTCGCCCACTACAGGCACCTAGAACAAATTATATTATTTTATACAGAATAGACACAATCAAGATAATCCTATTAAGTGAATTAAGTCACATTCAGGATATTTATTAGTTATCTGTTGCTGTGATAAAATAGTATGGCAAAAGGAAACTTAATGATGAGAAAATTTTGACTTTGAATTATGGAGTGATGGGAATTGATCATAGTGGGCATTGAAGACAAGAAGCGCTAGGCATGAAAGCTGAGAGATTACATCTTTACCTCAATCATGAAATAAGAAAATAAACAGAAAGAAAGACGATGTTATATGCCCTCAACTAAGTGATATACTTGCTTCAATAAGATTGTAACACTATCTCAAACAGCACCCCCAAATGGGACATTGTGGAGTTGTAGAAATCCTGGGGTGTTTGGCCAAGCCCTCAGAACCCAGAGACCTAACATGCAGTGGGTCACAGGTAGAGGGTGTGAAACAGGTCTCTGCCTCAAGATTTATATATTAATGAATTACCTAAAGTCCTGGGCGTAGATATCTAAATTTTTATCTCCATAGCCTTTCCTTTTCCCCAGCTCCACAATATAATGGAGCCCCTCCTGGCATTTTGTGGGAGAGCTTTCACATCCAGATACAACTACCATGACAATAAAACTTCCATATCTTCGATTCCATGTGTCTCCTGGAACTCTGGACTCTCTTTGTGTAAGTGGGAAACTCGAGGGGGGGGAAGCCTCTCTGCCCCTCCCTGCTGCAGCTGAGGCCGCCAGCATGCTGGGTCCGAGCTCTCCCTGTCCCAGCCGTCTGCAGGGCTCCCCTTCTCCTCTGCACCCATGGATCCTGGGACTGCATCAGCCACTTGGCAATGGCGAGATCGAACCATCATCTGAGCAGTGCAGCTGAGCCCCAGGCACCATGGACTCGTGGGTGCCCCAGATCCTGCCCCCGAGCCGCACGAGTTTTTTTTTTTTTTTTTTTTAATTTCACAGAGGTTTATTGGGTAGGACAGAGGACTACATTTCTGCCTGCTTACCCCAAACATTAAACTGTTATTGCTCTGAGACCCCTAGTGATTCATGATCTCCATTGGAGCTTGAAGAGAGTATGACCAGGAAAACTCAAAGCTTCCTTCCTTAAACATGGGCAGTATTATTTACAGTTCATCCTTACACTGGAAGTGAAAATAACACTAGAATTTTTCACTAAGCCAAATTTATTTTTTCTTAAATGTCTTTGCAACGTAGTTTAACTTTTCTGGTGACTTCTTGTTCTTAACTTCTTGGTGTATACAATGTCTTCATCCTTCTTCGGAGTATTTCAGGACATGATGAAGAAACTAAAGAGAAAGTATTATTTGTAAATTCTCTTCCTACTGTCAAATTTTTAATACTTTCTAATTTTAGGGATACTTTATTTTAATCCTATGTATATTTATTAAAAACATTCTTAGAATCTTTAATGATCTACTTTTTAATCAAGAGACTGTACTGAACACAGTGTTTCTTCAACTACTCTTCTTAATGATTTTAAATCTATTCCAAAACTGTACAATAATGTATAGGACAGAGGTTCAATTTTGGATTTTTATTTTGACATTTGGCTTGATGTGTAGTTTACCTTGAAAGCTATTCAAGGATATGCTGAGAAATATGCTTCTCTCCAGTTTTAAGAGAATATCTATAAAAGTTTGCTAGAGCCACTTTGTATCAAATTGTTTCTTAAAATTCAGTGTTTCTGGCAGCCAGGTGGTGGTGGCGCACACCTTTAATCCCGGCACTTGGGAGGCAGAGGCAGGCAGATTTCTGAGTTCGATGCTAGCTTGGTCTACAGAGTGAGTTCCAGGACAACCTGGGCTATACAGAGAAACCCTGTCTCGAAAAAAACAAAACAACAACATCATCAAAAATTCAGTGTTTCTGCATTGACTTCAATTATTTCCAAGATTAATTTGTTTGTTGAATTCACTTAAAATATGCTTTATTTTATGGTTAAAATTATGTCTACATGTGTGGGCATGTACATGCAAGTGTGGGAGAAGGCAAGAAGCTTTGGATCTCCCTAGATCTGAAGTTACAGTTGTTTTTGAGCTGCATTATATTAGTCCTGGTTATTAAACTCTTGCGCTCTGTAGGAGATGTAAATGCATACAAGAGCTGAACCATCTCTTCAACCCTGTTAGCTTGTTTTGAAGTTCTTGGATCCCAGTATCTTACAGGAAGAAAAAAAGTTGTTGTTGGCTTATAGCATCAGAAAATTTAGGTCATTTTGGGTAGACATGGAAAAGCAGCCTCATCAAAGGAGAATCCTGTCACAAGTACTGTTATCATTACAGTGGTTCAGAAAGCAAAGAACAAAAGTGGAAGTGTGGAACAAGTCTATGCTTCAAAAGTCTGCCCTGGTGACCTACTTCCTTCATGTTGGCTCCATTTCTCAAATAACCGAGCCTTTTAAAAACAGCATCACCAAGTAATTATGAGGAATTGAATATGTGAGCATAAATGGAGCATGTGAGAATTAAACTGTGTTACTGCCCAGCCCGTTATTAATATTAACAGGTGGCTTATAGTTGATGCATGTATTTGTAATACACCAACAATATTTTTTGGATCTTCTTGGAAAGTCTGTCCTGAAATTCCTAAAAAATGATGGGAAAGTAGTTTATTATAGGTAGAAATACCAGAAATTCTTATTTCTAGTTTTTATCACTGTTTGTACAAGGCAAGAAGAGAATTTTAATTCCAGTAATGAGATTTATCTCATGGGATTCTCTGTTGTAAAACTTCTCAAAGTAATGAAATCCCTAAATATGGAAACTGCCTCAGAAGTTCTCAAAATAGTAGCTTTTAAACAAAAATTCATATAACTAAATATTTAATAAAATTAAAACATCTAGAAAATACTATATCCTGTTTGTTAACATTTTATGCAAGTGTTAACACTTTATATGAGTGAATACATATGTACAGAATTTTTTATGAAATGATTAATAAACAAGTCATTTGATATTCCATCAAATGTTTTGGTTCTGTCTGTCTGTCTATCTGTCTGTGTCTCTCCCTCTCTCCCTCCATCTCTCTATCTCTCCCTAGGTGTGTGTGTAGTGTAAGTGTGAAGGTATGTATGTGTGTAGTATTTTATATATATATAGAGAGAGAGAGAGAGAGAGAGAGAGAATAGAATCATACATGATGTTTTCATATGTGAGAAAATTTAGGTCTATTCAATTAGATATTATTATTTTAATCAAATAAATAAAACATACTTCTTTTACTAGTATTGTGTTACTAAATGTTGCACTACTCTGTTTAATTTGTGAGTGACAAAAAATCTTAATCTCATATAATAATACTTGGAAATATAAATGAATTTAGGTAAACATTATCAAAAATATTTCAATACCATTGTATTGAAATACAATGTGACAAAGTATGGGTCCCCCCACCCACCCATCTCTGGCTGAAACAAGAATGGGTTTGGTGGGGCTTTCTCTTTAAATTAGAGAAGCTGAATATTAAATTTTGAGCCTTAATCAGAAAACTTTGTCTTGGCTTCATGCTTTTCTTGCCTCTCCATCCCTCCTTTTTCATTTCCTGCTCCCCTTTCAGGTGAACCTGGTTCATCTGTGGCCACAGGTGGTTATGGGTGGTGCCCTGAATGAGGGGCCTGAAAACGGGGGTATCTGCTGAGAAATGCTGTCTAAGGTTGGGCTTCACAGAAATGGAAGAAGAGTATCCCACACTTGGTAAGCAAGGAACAACATTGATACTAGTTATTTTTTTTGGAGGCTGTGTTTTCATGAAGTGTGTTTAAGGGATAATGTCTAGGCTGAATAGGTGTTGACCCAACACTGACTTCATCTAGGGGTTGATAGTGAAACAAGAGACAATAGAATTCTATACAGGCATTTGTCTGCAGCCTAAGAGATGACTCAGGTGAGAGAAGAAGGGTTAGACGGAATTAGGAAATTAAGAAAGCAGGCACTGAGGAATGGCTATCAATAGTCACCACTACACCTCCTGAAGAAAGAGATGAAGAATTAGACCTTGAATATAAGAGAGAGAAAGAGTTTCAGAAGGGCAGTAGTCCTCTCTCTGGGCTGTGTCAGCAAAAAAGAAGGAAAAGGTTATTTTAGACCTCTCCTAGAAAATCAGGAGATGTCCTACTTTCCTTCTGCCTTCTACTTGATAAATCCTTAGTTCTGCTTTCTCTGTCTATTGTCTGTCATTGGTGCACCAATCTGTCCACATGTGTCAATTGTCTGTTTTTGTTTCATTGTTTAAATGATTGGTGTTCTATGTTTCATGTTCAAAAGAAAAAATGGTTAAAACTGCTAGGTATCCACTCCTTGATCTAGTTTAACTTTTTTTAAAAGGCAGTCTTAATGTACACACAGAAGCTGATAAGTTACCCTGCACTGTAACTAGGGGCCAAGCTGGGGAGGAAAAGCCTTTCCAGGAACTGATTGTCTGTATAAGCTGCTCTTAAAGGGAGCAGCAGCTTTTTGGTTTCTATGATAAGGAAGCTGAGAGTTGTTTTTCCTAGAAAAATTTCTGTGACAAGGTGTTTTTCTCTTGAAATTACAGCTAGGAAAAGCAAGAAAATTTTGTTTAGTCTAAATATATATGTGTAGTCACTTCATTTTTGTTTCTGACTGGTTTTAAAAGAATAAAATATTCTGCATGTCTTGAGTATAGATTATTACTCTATAATTTTATTGAGTAGGATCAAAAATTTTCAACTTTGGTAACAGAAAGTTGGCTAAATACTGGTAACTCAGAGTTGGAGTCATTCAAAAACCAGATGTATAAAGACAGAATTTAAAATGATGTCTCTTTACTGAGATATTAAAAGCTGCATCATCATGCATTCATATGATGACGTTATAGCTGTGCCTGCTATTAAAAAAATTGCTCTAAGAGTAGAAGAGGACAAGTATTGCCTTCAACTTGGCCTTTATCTGATACTGTCACTCAGCTACAAGGGATTGGTTATTCAATTAATCCAAAACAAAGTTAAACCTTAAGACTTATGAAACTTGCAGGGTCATTACAGCCTGACTTGCCTACTCCAGCTGCCTTTTCAGGAAATGCATATAGAATTATTATAGTTAGAAGATTGTTTTTATACCATTGCTTTACATCCTGGTGAAGGTGGAGGTTTGCACTCAGTGAATTTGCTTGTAATTTTTGAGAACCAATGAGGCGATATCATTAGAAAGGTTTGCCTCAAGGAATGGCTAATAGCCTTTATATATATATATATATATATATATATATATATATTTTAATTAATATATATATAATATATATATTTGTGTGTGTGTGTGTGTGTTGTTGCTTTAGTACAGGAAGTTAAGAGTTTGAATCTTTCAGTGTACATTATTCATTGTATGACACATTTGATTAGCTGATCTCTCTGAAGGAGTTTTTCTGCAATCCTTTGCTCTCATACAACAAGCTATAAAATTTTGGGGAGTGCTTCTTGCTCCAGAAAAGATTCAAAGGCAATAACTTTTCAATATTTGGGACTTCAGTTATATCCTACGCAGATTGTGCCTCAGAAAATTGCAATAAGGAAAGATAGTTTGGTCTGGAGAGATGGCACAGCCATTAAAGGCTAGACTCACAACCAAAAATATAAGAATTCAATACCCAATAAACACATTGTGGCTCACAACCATCTGTAATGGGATCTAGTGCCCTCTTCTGGCTTGCAGATGTACATGCAAAAAAAAAAAAAGAAAACAACAACAAAAAAAATTGGTTTACTAGCTAAGACCTCACATTAAGCTCACCACAAGAGGACTTAAGCCTCTGATGTTCTCTAGGGAGATACAAAGCCTAATTCCCCTTGACAATTAACTGATGGAGGAGGAATAGCTTTGCAGAAAGTAGAGTAAGCTGTCAGTTATCAACAGATACATTACATAGACTATGATATAATATATAATAATATATATTATATAATATATATGTAATATATATTATATAATATATAATATAGTTGTATAATAATGTATAATATATGATATAATATATAATAACATAATGATTTAATTGTTGGCTGTTTGCATTACTGCTACTCATATGTTCACAGTGGTCTTTTTGCAAAAGAAACCATTAATGTGGAATCATCCTTTTTCATCTGCAAGTAAAGTTTGAACTTCCTATTATGAAACTGTTACTGTGTTAATACAGAATTGTAAGAATCCTGAAAGCATTTCAGATAAAATGTTTATTCCTTATTCCAAATAGCAATTAAATTGGTTATTGAAAAATACTGATATTTGGACTATTACATGGCAAACTTTTTAGGCAAATTTGATAATCATAATCTACAAGACAAGTTGTTACTGTTTTCCTCTATATGCCTTTGTATTTCCTGTAAATTTATGCATGCAGCCCATAGAAAATGTGTTTACTGTATTTACAGACACAATTCATCTAATGGAAAGGCAGTATACGTAATTAGATCACCTGTTCATTTTTCTTGAGTCTCACCCTGCTTCAGCACAAATAATTGAATTATGTGCTGTAGCCGCTGTTTGCAATGCTAACAAAATTCAGGCTTTCAATTTGAATATTTATAGCCAGTATTTAGCTCATGACTTATAATTCCTTAAAATTATTCTTTTTTGAAATATTGCTAATTCTCAAATTTTACAGTTATTTATACAAATACAGCTTAATTTAAGAAACATATACTGTTTCTTAACTTTATAAGACATTTAAGATCTCATATTGGATTGCCTGGACCCCAGTGTAATGCCACAGCAGATTTGTAAACCAGATTGATTACAAGCCTTTCTAGAACAACTGGCCATACAATCGTATTCTTTACATCATCAAAATAGCATAGCATGAGACAATTATTTGGTATTTCTATAGAGTATACAAGTCAAATTCAAAAACTTGTTCTCAGTGTCCTCAATTTCTTCATAATGGTTAATCCTTGAGGACTTAAAACTAATTAATTTTGGCAAAAGGATGCTACTCATTTTTGATTTTGGAAAATTAAAATATGTATATGTGACTTGACACCTTTTAGACTTTCTAGTTGCAACTACTTTAACAAGAAAAGCAACTAAAAATCTAATTAGTTATTGCCTACATTATTTTTCTATGCTTGGTATTCCATATCAGACTAAGATAGGTAATGGAACTGGCTATTACAGTCAAACATTTGAGTTGTTTTGTTGACAATTTAATATTACCCATATTACTGGTATTCCTTGTAATCCTCAAGGAAAAGATATTATGGAACTTTAAAATAATATCTCCATAACTCTATGCATGTGAGAGGAGCAGCTTCTGGTGCTTCTTCCCTCATTTTGCAAAGAACTCAAAACAATAATAATAGTTGGCTTTTAAAAACAAAAGAGGGGGAATTATACCCTCCAAGGTTACCAAAAGCTCACCTTGCCTTTGTCTTATTTATTTTAAATTTTTTGCCAACCAATGCTAAATGTCAGTCTGCAGCAGATCGCCACTGGCATCCAGTCACTTCCAGCTCATTTGTCAGGGTCAAATGGAGAGACCCCCCTAACTAATACATGGAATGGCCCTGACCCTGTTTCCATTTGTGGCCATGGTTCTATGTTTTATCACAAAAAGAAAATGGAGCCCCATGGCTGCCACAAAGATTGGTCTGTCAAATGAACAGACCTAATGATCCAATTGATAATGATTCTAACGATGAAGACGGCTCAAAATCCCTATGAATCAGCTGAGTTAACCTGGCATATAGTCTCCACTGTTACTGGTGAGTAAATGTTTATTTATCAATACTTAAAGTCACCCCTTATATACCTGGTGGCCAGACTTTTTGGCTGATCCCTGCCAATTAGCTGGATTAGATACCTGGGCCATTCCCGCTTACAACTTTATTTTCTACACTGCTTGGACCATTAATTATAATCTTGTTGCTTTTAACCTTTGAACCTTGTATCTCAAACAGATTGGTTGCCTTCACACAGGATCACTCTCAGCAAGCTCAGCTATTCATCATGGTAGTTATCCATTGATATGAAGAAATGCATTGAGTACATGCTCACAGATCCTTTGGTCTAAATGTGGCTTTGGTCTGTACAGGAAAGAGTGCACCATAGATGACCAGTAGTCAACGATGGTTAAGGGTGTTCTTGAGCTCCTATAGACCTAAGACAGAGGCATTCATCAATAATGCTATGTATGTTTTCCATGATGGGTAATAAGGAGCAATATAGATGCCAACCTAAGGCAGGCACAGTTCCTCTGCCACTCTTTACCCTAGATAGAATGAAATCTTGTGCCCCTTCCAGCTGCTGGCACTGCCCATCTATAAAAAACTAATAAGGGAGAATTGTGCCCTACCTCCAACCTTGAGGAGGCCTGAAAGACCTTGTTTACAACAATAGACCAAATAATTGGACCTAGGTGGAATTGCCCACCTTGGCTGCACTTACAACCTGCTACAGGAACTTAGAAGAATAGACTGCCTGCTGAACTTGCCTTGAGACATCTCTGGCTGTGACAAAGGATGGGTTCCCTCAAACTCATCTCCAGCTGAAACAAGAATGGGTTCAGTGGGGCTTTCCCTTTAAATTAGAAGAGCTGAATATTAAACTTTGAGCCTTGATCAGAAACCTTTGTCTTGGCTTCATGCTTTTCTCACCTCTACATCACCCCTTTTTCATTTTTGGCCCCCATTTCAGGTGAACCCAGTTCGTCCATGGCCACCAGTGGCTACAGAAATTAAACAATACTATGGATATTTGTAAAAAACTAATATGCATAACATTAAGGTTCTTGAAACATGCAAGTTATGAAATTTATATTAAATATGTAACTAAAATATTAGGTAGGACATTTTCTTAACAAGTAATACATGTTTAAAAATTATGCGTTAATGTGATGTAGGAACTCTGGGATGAGGAAGGTGATAGGAAGGAAACATTTGAAATGTTAAAGTATAAAATTATTTAAAAATTGTACGTTTATAAAACATGTTTGTTTTACTGTTTTAATATACAAATGCAGTCATTTGTTACTCACTTCAATATGTTTCATTATGAATTGACAGATTAACCATTATATGTTCCTTTTACAGGCTTATTATATCAGTATTCACTACACTTACTCCTCCACATGCAGAATCAAATGGTTACAACATTTAAAAGTAAATTCTTCAGAAACAATAATAAAGTTTATAGAATGATTATAAAGGAAATATGTTTAAAACTAAAGGTGGTATCTTCACTTTTGATATGAAAATATTTATGTTTGCTTCATATTTGCATTTATTCCCTATTCAAATATATTACCCAACAGGAAATATAAATTACATTCAACTAATTACATAAAATTATCTGAAATGTGACATAGATCTCAAATCTATTGGTATAAGTTGAATTGTGCATATGAAATATCATATTTTATGTACCATCATGAGTCAGTTGTGACTCTAAACATAAATTTACATTTTGTCCCTTTGGTACATGAAATATAATCATTTTAGAAAATAGAATATTTCTAATTTCAAAACAGAAACAAAACTATCATTGATGTTCTGATGGAATCTACAGTGACTGGTGTTAGTGAAAAGAATGATGTGAGGTTACAGAGAGGCAAATGGAGTGAGCTACAGTGGGACACAGACTGAGACTGGGGCAGTGTGGCAGCAAGCAAGCAAAGGGATGCCAAAGATCACAGACAGGGACCAGTTACTCAGAAAACATTGTTTTTAAAGCTCGCAGAAACAAACATTCTTGAAAATGTACACCCAGTTATTTTAAGCCATTCAGCTTTGGTAATATATGTTCTCAGTAAGTATTATATAAATTTACTATAATATTATTCCCATTATTCAAAACAATGAGGAAATTTCCTGCAGAAATTACTTTAGGTGACATCAAATGCTGTCTGTACCCTAGGAAGATACTCATGGTTTTTGTGGTCACTTTAATTTATCAAACAGCTCAAAACTGACAAATCTGTTTTTGTACTACTTAAAATTAGTCATTAAGAAATTCTGAAAATGTCTTAACAATAAACTGTAAAAGATAACACTGGCTTGGAATTTTAATATACCTAATGCATAATTCTGTTTCATATTCAGGATTTCATTGAGAGTATACTGTGTCTCTCGCCTTCACTATTAGTATTTTACAAGTGAGAATAAAAGATTTTAAAGATTCTCATGCCTAGTATAATACAATGGTTCTGCCATTCTCATTAAAAGTGTATTGTTAAATAAGTACACACTCCATTTAAACTTTTAGGATCTAAAATAGTGAACAACATAAATGAATTAACTCATAAAGCATCATGTGTATAATGTGTGTATAATGTGTATATAATGAAAGGAATGACTCCCAGGAGATTGCAATGCCCAGGAAAAGCTTAGCTAGTAATACAAGAGTTCAAATATATCATAAGCTCAATAGTGTTTTAAAGGTTTGAACTTGGAAAAAAATGTTTTTTCCCTTAGATCTGTGGTTTTTATAATGAAATGAAACTATTTTGTATTCTGGTAAAAAAGAGTAATGAAAGGAAGCAGCAGCTATTGCAACTCACTGATGTCTTATCAAGGACCATATTTATTATCAACCACATACAAACTTACAGAGCAATGGAGTAAAAATTATATGAAAATCTGCAAAAGAGTTGAATATTAACAGTCAAATCACTCTTCTATTGTCATTTCAAGTTTCACCCGAGCCAGTCTCAGCTGATAATGTTACTTAAGGAAACCTAATGAGAATGAAAGCAAAATATAATCTTAGACATTTTCAGATCTTAGTCATTTCCTGTAGAGCTTTCAAAAGCTTGTAACTAAGAAATAAAGATATGTCATGTGATGGGTGTAGTAGTAAGGATAAAGGAAACAGGAGACTTGAAAGGCCCCTGGCAAATTTGCCACTGTGAAATTCCTGGTCATTGTGTCATTTGTATTAGTTTATGGAAAAATCCTTCATGAGTCTTTTATGGAAAAATATAATTCAGAAGAGTGAAAAAATCACAAACAACACAGAAACAACACGGAAAATAACAAATATTAGTTCTTGAAGTTTCCAAGAAAAAAATGACAGTGTTCGATTAAAAAAAAAAAGTGGTGGGAGAAGGATTTAAGGGAACAGAGTTTTGTGTATCTTAATATTAATTAAAGCTATCGCATAGTAATACATTTTTCAGTGGAAAGAAGAGGGTTTTTTTGTTTGTTTGTTTGCTTTGTTTTTGATTTGTTTGTTTTTTGTTTTTTTCTTAGCCACTACTTTTTCAAAAGGACTTTGATTTACTGTTATATCTTCAGGCCATGGAAGAGAATTTTAAGGAAAGGTATACAAAATGCCATAGTAAGAATTTTGATAGTACAGTCCAGTAAGCTCCGTCTCAAGTGTTAGGATACTGACTTGCCTGGATTCTTTGAAATGTTCTGTGCTTTCTGCTCATTCTCACAGTCATCAACACAAATAGCATTTGAAAACTTGACTTGATAATCTGAATCTTCTGCCTCCTTTCATAATCAATGTTCTTCTAGGCAGGCATTAATACACAGAGAATGTGTGTTTTGTAGTAATTACTGAAGTTCATAAAAAATATTTCTACAAGGAGAGAGTGGTAAATATAGAGAGTACATAAAGATATTCCTACACTTATTTAAAAAAAAAGCAGGCACTATAGTAAAAAAAAAAAAACATTATACAACTATTGCTATAAATTCTAGTTTACCATTGGCTGCAACAATATCTAGTTCATGTATGCTTTCCATGGATAACTAGAATATATTTCTCATATTATAGGGTATCTGGAGAATTGTTTTCCTTTTGTACATGCCTATCACATTCATGTTTTATACTAGACTGCCAGATCCACTAATTGTGTGCTGCATAGGCCTTAGAATTTCAACTCCAACTTTTGTACTGAAACTAGTTTGAAATGAAATCTATGCAAAAGTTTTGAGAAGCAATATACCATTCTGCATGATAAGTTTAGAAACTACTAATCTTGGACTGAAAAACATGATGGTTCCATTAAGATCACAATAATGTGCTATTGGTTCAACCAATCTAAAATATGAAAATATAATTATTAGTTCTATTTCAAAGAGCACTTGCAAATTACTGTTATTTGAAAAAACCCTGAAGCTGAAAAGATTGTCATTTTCATTATTACAGGTAGAAAACTACTTCAAGATTTTTCCAAAGGTACTATAAATACCCTGTTATCTGTTTATCTTCCAGTTAGTGAAGCACTCTGCCTCTGCATAATCAAGAAATAAAAATCTCTTTGAGTGTCCTTGTATGTCTTTATTTTGTGCCTGAATACTTCTTCAGTCGAGTTATAAAGATTCATGATCCACACAATATAAAAATCTAAGAACAAAAAGTGATTCTGTGGATCCAGAAAACTAGCTTAAATCCTTTTAAAACTTATACCATTATTTCAAAAACTCCATGATGCCACCAAATAAATACAATTTGAAACTTACAGAAAAAGCTAAATTCTAATAGCATCACTCTCTAAAACCATGCTGAGAAGAAAATGAAGAAAAAGATCTTATTTGGTCTTCTTTTATACCATGGCATTATTTTGATTATTGTGATACATGCATGCAACATGACAGATTGTTATCTATATGTGCATTTTATCAGTGAGACTGACTATTCTCACAATTACAATAGCAAAGTGTCAGTAAGATAAGTTTCAACTATCAATCTTAACTAACTTTATGATAACCCTCGACCACATCTTTCACACACAGGCTGAAGTCACATAAAAGTCAGAAATATGAAGAGACAAAATCTTCTGTCATTTGAAGGCAATTGTATAACCACTATAACTTTAACAGTAAAGATGTTAGTAAACACATTTTATAACTTATTTGTATTTAATTTATAGATTAAAATAATTTATATATTAAAACTATACCTTTGTGATTAGATTCTCGAAATTTACCTTCACCTATTACAGATAAATATATTTCATAATACAAATTTAATTATATTTCTGGTGTCAATATTATTTTATTAATGATAATAATTCAATTAGATAATTAAAATTTAAATTACCCACAAAGTCCAACTGCTTTTCGTTGCATATATATTACGGTTTTTTAGAAACACATGGCCTGATTGATATAGTCAAGAAGAATAACACACGGTGGACCTCAATCAAAATCCTGGGTTTCATATATTGATAAGAAATACAATGAGAATAAATTTCTGAGAAGAATTTTCTTATTTCTGTGGCCATGGGAGTTTCAATCATTAAAGATGCAATCAGGACAAATATTTGAAATATTCAATATACGTATGAGATAAACTTGTTTAGTCCGTTTTATGATGTTATTATATAGTAAAGTCCATCATCAAATAGCATGGTTCTAAAAGGAGATTGGATAAAGATTTGAACTATAATACAACAAAGCAAAATAAACTGTGTGGTCTTACAATTAATTTGAGAACATACACTAAATTTCACTGAAATGTGTCCTCTTCCATTACACCTGGCTATCCATCCCATATGTAGTCACCAAAGGTAGACGCTGATGTGGATGTCAGGAAGTGCATACTGACAAGAGCCTGATATAGCTGTCTCCTTAGCGATCTGGCCGAGTCTGACATATTCAGAGGAGGATGCTCACAACTAACCATTGAACTTATCAAGGGGTTCCCAATGGAGGAGTTAGAGAGAAGGAGCTGAAGGAGCTGAAAGGGTTTGTGGCTCCATGAGGAAAGTAACAATACCAACAAACCAGAGCACCCTGGGTCTAAACCACCAGCCTGGGAGCACTTACAGAGGGACCCATGGCTCCAACTGTATATGTAAGGGAGAAGGGCCCTGTCAGGCATAGGTGGGAGAGGCGTTCCTTGGTCCCATGAAGGCTGGACACCGAGTGTGGGAGAATTTGAGGGTGGGGAGGTGGGAGTGAGGAGATAGGTGGGGTACATCTTCATAGAAGCAGGAGGAGGGGTATGGGATGAGGGTTCCTGGGTGGGGAGGGAATGGGGTGAGGGAATGACATCTAAAACATAAATAAAATATACAATTATAAAAAAGGAAAAAAATTAAATAATAAAAAAAGAAATGTGTTCTCTTATTATAGGAAAGCATGATTATTAAGAATCCTTGAGAATTAAACAGACATATCTCTAGCTACATTTTGCCCTTTGTGCAAACCCAGTACTCCTGAGCAGGACTACTGACAAGTTGGAAGCACTAACTCATCGGCCTGCCTGTGTTTCAGGATGAAGAGAGATCTAAAGCATTCTTCTTTCTCTCGTTCTTTCTTTCTTTCTTTCTTTCTTTCTTTCTTTCTTTCTTTCTTCTTTCTTTCATTCTTTATTTCTTAATCCTGTATTTCTACAAGGTATAGAAGATTGCCTTCCGGAAACCTCCTGTTGATTACTCCCTGACATTGATGTTATGAAACAAATTATCTGATACTAGCATAAAAAGGAGAACTTCCTCTGTCACAGATTGTGCATGCCATAATAAGGAAATATATAATTACAATAAAAAGGAAAAGGTAACTAAAAGACCGAATTCAACTCTTCATTAAGAGGTCATGCTTTTCCATGACTGGCATAGATTTCTGCCCAAGAATTCACACTGTGCAATGGCTTTTTACCACTGTTGCTAGAGGAAGTGCAAAAGACTTGTCCAATACTGTCTCTGCCAACCCGTGTAAGCTATATTGAAGGCTAACTATCCTGCATTATGCATGGTTATGCCACAACAAAAGGACTGATAGATATTTATACTCTTTTTGGTCTGAATAGAGGTGGTTATTTGCAATGGAATAATAAGAATGTTTCTAAAGCCCAGCTGTCTTTAGACAAGGCTCAAGAAAAGGGGCTTACAGAAAAGTGGAAGTTGGAAAACTAAGATTCAATCTTGGATTGAAAGCAAATCACATGTTTATGAGAGTGGAGTGAAACACCCATTTTTAGTAAACTTTCCTGGTTATTTGAAGGTGAATGAAGATTACACAGACCGAAAGTATGTAGATACTAAGATCACAGTCTATGAACCATGGCAGTCATCCACTGTGGTAATACATTTTCTAAACCTATGATTAATGGAATGCAACTAAAGTGAGAACACTGATTTGACTCTCTGACAGAGACACTCAAAACTCCAGTAACAGAAATGACTTGCCTATTTCTACATGAAAATAATATTTACTTCAATTTCTGTTTTTCTTCTGACAGCCAATATTTAAGGTACATGAAACACAAAAGCAAGACAATTGGAATTAACATGGAGTATATATATCACTTCACTAGAGGTTGAAATTATCACACTGAATAAGACTGATGACTGTACATCAATAGTCATCAAATGATCAGTAGTACACAAGCTGTTGGAAAGCTTAAAGAAAGCAGTGACCTCTCATGAGAAGCATGACATGCAAATAAATATTGATATATGATATAAGTTTATAAGTATAAAGGTATATATGTATTATATATATGTTACATAAATATTCCATACATTCATCTTTAGAGTATGACAAAAACATACATAAAAAGCTGTGCATAGTACCTCATGCTTGGAATACAAGCACTCAGGAGACATAGACAAAAGGAATGCTCTGAATTTGAAGCCAAGGGGCTCTAAATTTTCCTAGTCTTAATGATATTACAGAATGGGACATTGTTTTAAAACAACAAAGAAATAACATAGACATATAAAAGAAAGCTTATTAGTGAGACTGAAATATAACAAGACTGTTTTTATGGGTTCTGGGAATCAACCTTAAGGCTTTGCACATACTCCTCATATTGAGTCACACTATATTATATACCCAGTGACTAGGTTTTGTAATACAGTATCTCACTGTGCAGATAAGACTAGCTTTTAGCTTACTATATCATTGAGGTAGCTTCACTCTCATTATCATTTTACTTGAACCTCTAAAGTCTTAGACTTATTACATAAATTACCTGAACTGACCCATGCATAAGTTAGAAAGAACTAAAAATGAAATTTTTTTTTTTAAAAAATCAAGACTGTACAAAACCTTCCTAAAGTTCCAATATTACTGACTTAGTTGGAGAAGGGAAAGAGAAAGAATCATAGTTGAGTTTTGAAGAGATAATAGTTGAGAATTTTACAAATGATTACAAAGAAAATAATAGTACAGATTCAGAAAGTTCAGAGGATCTGAAGTATGATAAAATATAAGAGAAGAAAACAAGTAGATATATCATAATAACTTTATTGAAAACTAAAGAAAAAAATAAAATTTTGATATTAGTTGAGAAAATAAAGACATGAAAAGTATTAATAGTAGCAATGATGCTGAAATCTCATGGTAATAAAGAACCTCAGAAACAGTAATTTTAAATATTTAAGGAGCTGAGAAAAAAATTCAACTTTGATTTAGTTCCTGTGATAATAATTCCTTAAAGAAAAGCAAGGATTATGCATCTAGGTTAAGCTTATGCATGTGTGTGTGTATGTGTGTGTGTGTGTGTGTGTGTGTGTGTGTGTACAGGGGGAGCTAAGGTGGAAGGAGTAAGGAGAAGAAGAGGAACAGTAAGGAGAGGAGGAGGAGAAGGAAGAGGAGGAGCTAGGAGAGAAGAACAAGAGAGAGAAGAACATGGAGGCAGATGTTCACATGTCTGTAGCAGTCAAAGGTAGTTGGTATATCTAGGTTGGGTATTGGGTTACACTCCTGATTGTATGGACATCTAGTTACTGATCATTACCAAATATATAAGCTTTTGGATAATTTTAGCATTAGAGTCTCATTTTCCTACTGGGCCAGCGTGGATGGCGGGATGGCCTGGGCAATGCCCAGCCTTGCAGAGACAGTGTGGAAGATTGGCAGAGCCATCTCCCACGATGTCTCATGGGTGGCAGGGCTCATGTTTCTGGCTGGCTGTTTCTAGCTGCTACAGACATGTGGCCTCTGGCCAAGAAACATGGCGGCTGAGCTAGGCAGAGCTGTTTCAGCTTAGATAGTCGGCATGAGTAGCGGCCTTTTTGAATAATTACTTCAACATGTTTGTGTAAAGATCTTTCCCTTCAAATCCTTTTCCAAATCTAGTGTTTTTAATATGGTTTGTAGATTGAAAATTAAAACAGGATAAACCTTTTAAGATACTAATAACTTCAAAATTCTTATTTATAAAGAATTATGTCAGTCACAAATTTCAAATTAAATTAATTACAAAACCAGGAATGTTGGACTATATTATTCTCACATAATGTGTCCAGGATGTGGTCCAGTAATGATGTCTAATATATTGAAAGCTCTTGTGGTAATAGAAACTAGTGTGAATTCAAAAAGTGGATCTGATCTATGAATTTCAAGGTTTTTTTTCTTTTTTGAGAAAGTACTGATTATTAAGTTGAAGATAAGAGAAATAAAGTGAGTACATATTTGTTTTTGTATTCACTTGCTTCAATAACAGAATACTACAGACTGTATATCTTGAAACAGTTATTTTCCAGTCTCATGGATTGCCATATGCCAGCCATCAAGATATGAACAAAGCTATTTTGACTGAGGTTCCATTCTGTCATGTACAGATTACAAAACTCTTCTAGTTCACTAAACTGGTCATTTATTCTCTAGTATAAATCCTGAAGTTCCTCTCACTTTGTCACTTGCTATATTTAAATAGAGTTTATTACAACAATGCCAGTTTTATTTCTTACTGAGAACAAATGATACACTTTTATTTTCTGAGAATTTCAAACCTGAATATTCTGATTAAATCAAAATAAATCTCTCTGATGCTATTCCTTTCTATCCTTGCCACCATTTTCTCCTTCCACCTTTTGTGAGGTTGATTTATAGGTCCTTGTATGTGCAATGTATAGAGCCATCTTCTGTAGCATAGGTATCCTCTCAATGGCCATATCCCTCAAAAAAACCTTATTTCTGCCCACCAAAGCTATTAATTCCAAACAGTTTGTCATATGTGTGTACAAAGTCCTAAATCCTTCCATCATACATGTTGAGATTTTGGCTGGCTTGATCTTACACAGATCATGGTCATGCTATAAGAGTTAATTGGAGCTGGGCAGTGGTGGCGCACGCCTTTAATCCCAGCTCTTGGGAGGCAGAGGCAGGAGGATTTCTGAGTTTGAGGCCAGTCTGGTCTACAGATTGAGTTTTAGGACAGCCCAGGCTACACAGAGAAACCCTGTTTCGAAAAACCAAAAAAAAAAAAGAGGTAATTGGAATTCAAGTAAGCAAATTAATCTGTGTTACTACAGCCATCCTCTATCCATAGGTCTTATAATCTATCTGCTGCTCTTCCAAAATTACCCATGAGTCTAGAAGCAGAAAGATGGTTGTAGGGATGACTCACATAAAGATAAGTATGCCATAGTTTAATAAGGAGACCCCAAAATAGTCAAAATATCAATGCTTTAAACTATTGTTTTAAAGCCCCAGTGTAGATTTATGGTCTCATTTGGAAGTCATGTTCTCAGTGTCAGAATGAAGAGTGACAAATGTCACTCTTTAAGACAATTTAATAACATATATGGAAATGTCTATTACCTGTTTCAAAATATTAACCTACTGCTCAGTGCATAGTTTAAAGTTTTCTGTTTAAAATTCAAAAAAATAAACGGTAAAATATATGAGTATTTAAAAATATACAGAAAATGAAAAACATCCCAGAATGTTCTGACTTTGTTTACAATGACAGTATTTTTTTAAACATAAAATACCACCAATTCGGTATACCAAGAAATACATTTAAACCGAGCCTAGAGCAGGTCGCAGGCAGCAGCTCCGTACCCAACCGCAGAAAACCAAGAAAAACAGGGACTCCCAGGAGCTTGAACTCACGCAGCATCCCAGGTAAAATTGAATCACCCGTGATGCCTGCTATTAGAAGTTCTAACCCAGATGGACCAGAAGCCAGGAGCCTCGCCCTTACCCTCACCCCCTACCTTTTCCCACCTGCACAAGGTCCCCTGAAGCTGGGCAACTGCAAGATCCTGCTTGGCAACTGCAGATAGACTCAAAGCAGTGTACCATATCATCTAAAGAATAGCAGGTTGCAGTCCTCCTCGCCCCCACGAATAACCAGGACCCGCCGGTCAGGTCAAGTGGCACTCAGACGTGGGGCTCAAGGCACGGACCCATCCGGACGGACCCTCATTGAGAGGATGTGCGCACGACATCAAGATTGAGCAAGACAGAGATCATCGCCCGTGACCTGTCGTCCATGGAACCAGGTTGATGCTGCCATCAAGAAGGCAGTTGAAGTTCATTACCATCAGCTGAAAATTGCAGAGGATCCAGAAGTGACTCCGCAGGAGACTGACACAGCTGTCAGCTCCCCTGCCTCCCCCTACGGTCGACCCCTAGACTTCCACGCCCTCCAGAAGGGTTCCTGGTATGCCTGGCTTTGCCCTCATTTCTCTCGCTAGAGAGCTTGGCCCTTTGATCACCACAACAAAAATTGGCTTTTTCCTAAACCAAGGCCACCCTTGATATGGCCGCTAACATTGGGGAGCCTTCCTTTATGACAATATTACACCCCAAACTGACAAATGGTTGGTAACTTGAACATTTACAAGAGACTAGGATGGCTGTGAGTTAGCCCAATGACGGGATTATTGTAGGTCCACTTCCCAGGGGCCCACCCAATGCAGCCGAAAAGGAGTGCGTGGTGCTGGGAGTGGGTGCAGCCTACATGGCCTAAGACAGGGCTCTCACCCTTTCACCCACATCAGAGTCCCTTGACGTTGCCCATCGTCGACAGCCTAAAGCCTTCGACCATCGATGTGACTCGTCTCACATCAGTGTTTTGGGGTTGTGAACTTGTCTAAGACCCCCCATAATTAGACATCCAAATTCAAAACTCACAGAGTTGGGATTGAACATAAGACGCCTTCTCTAACTAAACAGAGAAGGGGGAGATGCCAGAAGCCAGGACCCTCGCCCTTACCCTTACCCCCTACCTTTCCCCACCTGCACAATGTCCTCTGAAGCTTGGCAACTGCAAGATCCTGCTTAGCAACTGCAGATAGACTCAAAGCAGAGTACCATGTCTTCTTAAGAATAGCAGGGAGACCATAACTCAAGCAGTGTACCATATCTTCTGAAGAACTGCAGGTAGATCATAATTCAAGGCAGTGTACCATATAGACCATGACATGTTTCAAGGCACAGGCCAAGAAGATTTTGTACTTTTCCACCACCTGGACCCTCTTACCCCCTCCCCTTGTAAAACATGCTATAAAAAAGCATTTCATGTTCAAAAAAAAAGAAATTAAAAAAAAACCCAAAAAAGATATTCCTAAAATATAAATGTATAAAAAGTTTAATAAAATAATGTGAAATATAAAAAAAATAAAAAAATAAAAAAAAAGAAATACAAAAAAAAATACCACCAATTCAGCCCAGCAACTCATCTCAAATCTTTTTTGATTATGTCAAAAATGTCGTGGAATGGATTTTGACCATACTCACCTCTCTCCTAAACTCCTCCCAGATCCTCTCTGGGCTTCTATCTACCCACCCAACTTGTGAACTCTTAAACTTTTAAAAGCTCTTAAGTCCAATTTGTGATGCCCATATATTCTTGCATGTACAGTCTTTCACAAGAGTGTAGATTCTTTTGCAATGGGAATCATCATCAATTAAAACTCTCTCTTTCTCCAAGTAGCTATCTATTGTTAGCAGCTCCATGGATAGGTATAAAACTTCATTTCTACTCTTCCTCTCCATTCTGGGGTTGCATGCTGTTAGAACCACTGTGAGTTCACAAGTGTAGCTGCTATGTTGTGTATTGATTTCACTCTTTCCCTGTTGTCACCAAGGGATTCTTGTCTTATGCTTTTTCCATATCCACTTTTGCAATGATCTTCAGAGTTGGACAGATGATCATTGAAAGAATGGGGTGTAATGTAGCTTTTCCATGGTTCATGCTTTTAATACCAGTATTAGAAAGGCAGAAACAAGTGGATCTTTCTGAGTTCTAGGCCAGTGTGTTCTGCATAGTGCATTCCAATTCATCTAGGACTACATAATGAGATCTGCTTCAAAAACAAACAACATATAAACAAATAAACATAAAAGCAATTATCTATTCAAATTCTTAAAATCTAATCAATAGTCCATTAAATACTAAAGAGTTAGCTTTTTATTAGTGTATGATGCATATGTTCAACATAATTTCATTGTATAAAATAGTAATGATATTATTTATTAATAATTGACAGAACAGTGAGAAGCCATTTTTTTTACCATCTCCACTTGCACATCTCAGAAATAATTACAGAAGGCGATGTGAAGTCAGATTTTTGACTTAAGGATGATGTGATGGCACCACTTCCGTTTTGTTTCCATCGGCCTTAGATACTCAGCCGATTACTTGGCTTTTGGAGCTCAAAACTTGAGGAATAATGCATTTCTATGTTTTCTGTCTAGGGAAAACACTGATAAGACTCCACCTGCCTTGACAGTTTTCTTGGGACCTACAGGGTTTGGTTTATATTTATTGCTACAGTCATTTCTGATATTTTTGATTCTATAATAAAAAAAAAAACAGTTTCTAGTAATCTCTGCATATGGTTGTCTCTCAGTGGACAGAGAAATTTTGATATAATGTAGTGTCCAGGACTTTCTTTACTTTTATTTCATCATCATGTATTTTATATGGACTAATATATTCTAAAGTTTGAACATAACAAAAATTATTTTTACATGGATTTATCAATCCTACTTTTGTATTTACATATGCAAATAATACTGGTTATATTGAATTAAAACTCCACACAAGCAGCTGAAGTAGGGAATAGAGAGACAAATCTGTCTAGGAAGTTCTTCCCACACAAACATGAGAACATGAGTAACGATACCCTAGAATTGCATAAGAAATTAGGTAAAGTGGCATGTACCAGTAATCCTAGTGACAGTCAGAGACAAATCCCTTTTGTGTTTGCTGGCCAGACAGTCTAGTATAATCATTCATCTCCAGATACATGGAAAGACATAGTTTCAGAAAGTTAAGGAGTAGAGCAGATGTTCTCAGCCTTCTTAGTGCCTCAACACTTTAGTACAGTTCCCTGGGTTGTACTGACCTCCATCCATAAAACTATTTCATTGCTAATTCATAGTACCAATTTTGCTATTGTTATGAATTGTAATGTACATATCTGATATGCAGAATGTCTAATATATGATTCCCCCAACCAAAAGATTCATGTCCCACAAGTTGAGAACTACTAGAGTAGAGAGATCACTGAAGATGCCACGCAACATTGACTAATGGCCTCCTTGTATTATGCTGATGCACCCATACAGAAGCTTACATGCAAACAAAAACATGCAACACACAACTCAGAAGTTGGTCAATCTTTGCTGTTACACTTTAAGCTGTGAGTTAGTGAACTAGAAGCTATTTAGGACAATCTTCAATTTGTTTTTAAAGACTAATATTCCATATAGCACAAATACAGTTAAGGACAAGGAACACGGGGTTAAAATTTTGAGAGCACATTTGTATTTCTGAATTGTCAAACATTTTTATACTGTTGTAACCAACACTAAAACTTAGATATATACTTGACTGTAATGATCCCAATAATCGTCCTTGCCCTGGCTTCAAACAGCACACTTCACTATGAGAAATTTTGAAGGATAGAGATGATATTTCTCAATAGCAGACAGTTGACGACTTCTATGCAGTCCCTCAGATTCTGGGTTATTAGTCTTTTGTTTGTCAAGATGAAGATGAAATATACTCACAAATTGTCACTTGAAAAACTGACTTGAAGTCAGGCTACTTCAAGGTATAGGATGTTCCCTAATGAGTTGATATTATTGTTATTAAAAATAACTTGAAATTTCAGTTTATTCCTACCTTGACTACATTTATCACAAAGTGTGATTTCAGTTTTGAGCACAAGTTGAAATGTGAGGTCATTATTCATCACCCACCCCCATAAAGTATAGTTTAAGCAAATAAAACCAATTCTACTATTTTCTTTATCACATGACGAATACACAAAACCCTATACACATAGCACAGACAAGATTGTTCACTAATTAATGCCTGAGTTATCAATATTGTAATGAATATATATTAATTTAAATGCAAATATTAAAATTCCACTTAGGAATAATTCTACAACTTTATAATTATATTTGACCTTTGTGACTACCTTTACCAAATTGACTGATTTGCTGCCTTCTAATATTTTCTTCCTTTGACCTTCAAAATCTACACAGCCTGATTACAGATAGCTACAAAACAGCATTTTCTGTAATTATGCATTGTTAATCAAATCATGAGAGAAGCTCTATTTCTTCCTATGCTCATATCTGGATCTTTACTGAAATAGAGTACTTATGTTATGAAATAGGTTATCTTCTGGACACTTTTAATGCAAATTAACTATACTGTGATATAAAAGTGAGGAAAGTTATAGAAAAATAAAAATGTCTTATAATTAAACTATCCAAGAAAAAACCCTTCACATTCAGCATCATTACTTGTATTCTCAATGTAAATACTTATGTAGTATGATTACTAAATTAGTGAATAATCCACTACAGATAGTAGTCAAGAATGATGCAGAAGAACTTCAAGATCAATGAAATGTATGCAGAACACCTGGAAGTGGTTTAAATGACTTAAAAGAAAGGAATTTCTGGTTCTATAAACATATTGCTAAATATTTATTACATATTAAAATTAGATTAGAAAATGGACTTAATATAATTTATTTTAAAACTGAATTTTCTACTGAAGTCATTCATAAATTATGTAGATTATTAACATTTTAAGTCATCAACTGGACCTACATAGACCTAGTGTTATTAATAGACACAAAGCTTTTCTATGTCCATGTCTTTATGCTATGCTCCATTAGATTTACCTGCAATTCCTATGAGAGCTCAGTTCGAGTGAACTGGAATCAGACATGTTAGTGTCTTTCTCACACCTTACTTTATGGAAACATTATAATTTACACACATAGAGTTCTCACTGACTTAAAATGATAATGTCACCATCAGAATCAGAATAATTATAATAAGCTTTAAAATCTGAATCACTGCAGATGTTTTGAGACCACTGATGTCCTCTACTAAAGCTAACACTGATATAAAGGGAAGACATTTTCATAATTACGTAATAAACTTAAGTAGCTTAATTGCTTTTTAATATAATAAATTATAAGGTTATAGATAACTGAGTCTTCAGTTTTATCTTCCTGTGCATGAGGCATTAGATTAGAGTATATATAAATTTCATTCTCATGCTTGGTGGCAACAGGTGGACTTGGAGAACTTAAGGTGACCCAAAAAAACTAATCAGATTCATTGCATCCTTATATTTTGTTCCCAAGCCTAACATTAATTAGTCTATTAGCAAAAGCAAATTATTTATACAAAATTATAATGAGATATAATTATGTAGCTATACATTTTCTAAAACTACTCAGTTTTGACATTTCTACTGTTCAGATTAATGTTAGCATCTGAAGCCATGTTTATAGGGAGCTATATTCAACCACTAACTAATTGTGGAACAAAAATTCTAGAATATTAATAAGCTACTCTTCTGACCCTTGGAGTTCTGCCTGGACTTGATGTTTAATCATACCCAATGTTAACTTTTATTTAATACAGTTACAATCTTTTAATCAATAGTCAGTCAAGAAAGTTGGATAATTGTTGAAGATTATGAATCATCATTAATCTCTCCAAGATAACTTATATCACTTAATTTAATGTGATATTCAATACTTTTGATCTACATGAAAAATTATACAAGTGGACACTCAGAAAGAGAAGACTCTAAGATGTAATTTTAAAATAACAACATTAATGGACATATAGCACATACAACTATGTATCAAAGACAACTGTAAATGATGAAAGGAAGTTGCAGCCATCCAGAACTCTCAATACTCGGGGTAATGGTGCTGCCTGACATCTAGTAGCAATTTCTCAGTAACAACTAGACATTGAATAATTAAAATAACAGAATGCCAGCTGAGAATGTAGCTCTGAGGCAGAACATTTCCATAGTATGTGTGAGGCTTGAGTGTTATCAGATTCACTAAAACAAAGTAAAAAAAAAAAATGAAATAAAGTAAAAAAAAAAGATATGAAGGAAGGAAGAAAGGAAGGAAGGAAGGAAGGAAACAATCTCAGAGATGATAGAGAGACTAGAGAAATAGAATTCTAGGAACCCTTCTGAAGAGGGGAAGGAAAGACTGTAGGAGTCAGAGGGAATGGAAGAGCTCACATGGGCTCACAGTGACTGAAGCACTGGTGTCCATGATTCTCTACCGTCTCCTCTGCTCATTTGCTATGGTTGCTATCATGGTGGTGTTTTCTGTACTACTCCTAATAATGGAAGCAGGTATTTTGTCTCTGACTCTTTTACCTGCCCTTGGGACTCTTTTCCTCTTCCTAGGTTGCCTCATCCAGTCTTAATATGAGAACTTTTCCTTTGTTTTATTGTATCCTGTTTGCTTGTTGTCTTTTGGAGGGCTACACTTTTCTGAAGGGAAAAGGAGGGTGAGTGTATCTGGGAAGGTGGAATCAGGGGAAACTGGGTGGATTGAAGGGAGGAGAAACTGTGTTTGGATATATTGTATGAGAGGAAAATCTAATTTCAATAAAAATATTATCCCAGAGAATTAAGAAAACTCTAATAACTAATCATATCATCAATGTGCATTCATTTAGTGTTAGTTTTTACCCACTATTACTTTTCAACAATAGTTATAACTACTAATTTTGACTAGACTGATTTCACATAATTCAGCATTGAAATCTGTATATTTTAAAAATGTTTTCTGCTAAAATGACATTTATTCTCTACACTAATGGATCAAATATGGATTTTTTGATTGTTTTGCATAATACTAGATTGACTTTCCATTGGGCATCTGAAGCAAGTCACACACACCTGTAAGTATATATTTATGGGCTATGATACCCACTTTGACATAAGTGGACATCCACTGTCATGTTCAAATATAGATACTCTCAAACAAAATTATGAATATTAATAAATCTTTTAAAAGTAGCTCTCAGAGGCAGCAATTAAGACTCGATTCTCCTTAATGTTCCCCCTGATATATCTTTCAAAACTATGAATTAATAAATAGACATAAGAAAAAATAAATCGTAGTACAAATTTTGCATTTTACATGTATCTTCTAAAGTTGAACATTAACAATCCCTTTTAAATAGACTATCATTTGAGTCCTTCAATTTTTATTTTTATTATTATTTTTTTTTTTTGGTTTTTCGATGCAGGGTTTCTCTGTACACCCCTGGCTGTCCTGGAACTCACTCTGTAGACCAGACTGGCCTCGAACTCAGAAATCCGCATGTCTCTGCCTCACAAGTGCTGGGATTAAAGGTGTGCGCCACCACCACCAGGCTCAAATGTTTGCATATGAGAATTATTGGATAGTTAAAGCTATTATACCAAAATTAGAATGTTAAATAGTTTCCTGAGAAATAACAAAAAAATTTTAAGGACCTGTAAATAACTGTATGCTCCTTCATAAGAAATCATAATATTACTGGAGAAAACTATGTACCTAACCAGGATTTAGAAAAAAATATATTTGAACTGAAGTCACTAAAGTATTATTTATGTATAATTTAATGAGAGGGACTTTAATAACTTTGTCTGATTTTATTATCACATATTATTACTATTGCGTTTAAGATAGCCTCTTAGAAGGTCTAAAAGTATTATAAGACTTAAAACCTCGTATTTTATGAATATTATGATTATACAAATAAAAACTATTTTCATGGTGTTTTTCAGAAACATTCTTTAGGAAAAATGAAAGCAAAAAATATGTAGCATTGTGCTTTCTCTTTCCCACTATATATATTTTTTTCAATAAAATCAATGATGAATGTATAAAGCAAGTTTTTATAATATTCAAAAGTAATATAATTTATATCTTTAAATTAATATTTTCAAACCATTAATGAAAAGACATTAAGGAAAGTAACAATGGATGACTTCAATACCTAGATCTCATAAAAAGAATATATTAAATGGATTCTTCTTCCTCACTAACTCCTTACCCTAAAAATAAATACTTACAAGTACTCCATGTATCTTAGATATCTGTCTACAATTTTAAGCTGCATGAATAGTGTATCAATGACATCATTATCATCTAAAGAAAACATACCTAAAATGTGAGTCTATTTTGTTTTTGCTTTTGTTTTCTTTTATTTATTGGATACTTTCTTTATTTACATTTCAAATGTTATACCCTTTCCTGGTTCCCCTCCGAAACCCCTTAGCCCAACCCCCTCGCCCCTGCTTCTATGAGGGTGTTCCCCACCCACCCACTCCCACCTCTCCCACCCTAGCATTTCCCTACACTGGGGCATGAAGCCTTCAGAAGACCAAGAGCCTCTCCTTCCATTGATGTTCGACAAGGCCATCCTCTGCTACATATATAGCTGGAGCCATGAGTCCCTCCATTTTTTTTTTTTTTTTTGGTTGGTGGTTTAGTCCCTGGAAAATCTAGGGGGTCTTCTTGGTTGATATTGTTATGTGTCATAATCTTGTCCGTCTCCTATTCCATCCCTTCAACCTCTCAATTCTCAGCTAGTAAAATATGAAGAAATAGAAAAGAACCTCTCAAACACACCTTGGTACATGGATTTGTAGAAGTTAACAAAATATTCCACGTTTTAAAATAATTTTAAAACGCTATATTAGAAACAGTATTGAATCAGATTCAATTGTAAAAATTAAAATTCGATATGTATAAATAAATTCATTCAGTTATAACTCTATATAAAGTATGGTTACATCAGTTTTATGCTATAAAAGCTTAGCAATCCAACAGTTTTGATGATCTTTTTATCTCACAACCCATAAATATTGGTGCTCTTTTGTGAGGCAATTCAAATGATTTCTCAAAATCAATGAACTAACATACAATTTAATAAGTTCATAGGAAAATCAAATACAGTTATTAAAAATTGAAGTATGTTATCTGCTTCCTGAAAGTTCATTGCCATATTTGATTTCTGGCTTAGGCCAAAGAATTCTCAGAAATATGAGTAAGACAACTTATGCCTTTAAGTGGAAATTAAGGAATGTCAATTTTCATGAGCATGTGAACAGAAAGTTAGAAATTGAAAATGGTGTTCATACTAAAATCTCAACATACTGTAAATTATAAGAAAATGTTTAGTATGAATAAGAAGAAAATCTTATAATTTGTGGTAAAACTTTACTAATTAAGGTCGAAGCACACCATGATGGATAGATAGACTCTGGGCTCAGTACAATATGGAAAATTCCCTTCATTGGATTTCTCCTTGTCTTACCTTATGCTGGGAATTCTAAGCCTCTAAACACACCTCTAACTGACGGTCTTAATTAGATTATCGGACCATTTTTTTTTTCCTGAAAAAAACCCGTTTGATGAACACCTGCTATTTCTGAAAGGCTTCTCCATGCTAATAAGGCATTCTTGTTACCCTCATCCAATGACATTTTCCTATGCTTGATGTCCCTACGCTCAGTCCCCCCCAAACTTTATAAGCCTTCAATCACACTCAGTAAAGTTGATCTGCCTACTGACAGTTCATCCAATGTGGTCTTTCATAATAAGTACTCACAGGCTGCTGAATCTTAACCCCACTGGCCATCTCTGCTCCTATTTCCCTGATGGATTGTATCTGCAGATGATCCACAAAATCAGGGAGAACTACAATATCTGATGTATCTAGTATAAATTCAAATACAGAATCAATTTAGTTGGTAATCACTAATTTAATGTATTAAATACACACATACACACACACATACACAGTTGTATATATATTTTCAGAGCTGACCAACATTAAACATTCTACCATATGTAATGTTTAGGCCAATTAACAATCATTAATGAGATAAGAGGACATAAATTTGAAAAGAATAAAGTAGGTTACCTGGAAGGGTTTGAAGAGAGAAATGAGAAAGGGAAATAAATGGTCTCATTATGTTATAACTTCAAAAAAAATAGAAATATTTTTGTATATGTGATATTCATATACAATGGAATGTCATGTCATTTATTAAAAACATTAAACAAAAAACAAAAACAATATGAAATCCTGGCTTTGCATGGGTGGAAACAGAAGTCATTACCTTAACTGAAGATGTCAACTGTAAAAAAAAACAAGAACAAAATACCTTCACTCCTTCCTGAGTACTATCAAATCAATTTCATAGAATATGTGAGTAGAAAAATTTGTAATCAGACTAGGCATTGCAGAGTAGAAATAGAGTTCTCTCAACTGACGAACAATAATTAGATCTGTATTTTATATAGCACGTGGTGTTAAAATTGAATAAGTGATCTCTACTATACTTAAAAATGAGTAGAAACGTTTCATTCTCAACACCTAAAATTTGTACTTAGAAGAGCCATAAATGATTACCATGCCCACAAAATTCTTACACATTGTATACATATATAACATTACTAGCATTAGCAGCATAAAGACATACAAAGTATATTTTAATAAAAAATAAACTACCTAGATTGAAATAAAAATACACTAAAAACTCCAAGTTTAGAAAAGAATGTGAAATAAATCTGAGAACAAAAATATTGATTTATTTTAAAACTTTGATACATTAAACGATTACAGTGTGTAATTATATTTGTTCATAATGATTCATTTTATTCATGAATGTCTTTAGTTGAGGGTACCTTGAAGCTTAAGCATTTCATATTCTTCCTTATCTTCTCATTTCTAAATATAAGTTTTTGTGTATCTTTAAACCTCACTTAAAAAAATAAACTTCACTTATTTTTGTCCTGCTAGTGGATAGAAACTTCCGCATGATTGCTTCCTTCCCCAGTAATTATGGAAAACATGTTAGAGCATACAACAATGTTGTAATTTATTTCCTTCTGAGAAACATGTGCAGTTTTACTCTGTGCTCCAAGAAACAAGATGTTGAAGATTGTGTGTTGTTTGAAATACGAACCCTTCTATGGTTTTGTTTCATTTGATACTTCTACTTGAGGTGTCAACAACCACTAATAATATTGAATTTCTATTACATATTTATCTTTCATTCAGGCATCTAAATATACTTAAAATATATTTCAAAATCTTTCATGTTTCTAGCGTGTTTCTTTCTATATTTTTTTCTGATGATTGTATATGTTAAACTCTAATAAAAATAACCACATCCAAAATAAAACTAGAGCATAATATTATTTCTCACCTTTGAATACTTCTGGACATCAAATTGATTTGGACAACCCTAATGGCTCTCATCCTTGGGACAGGCTAATTTTCCTACTCCAGATAGTCATTGGTTGCCTGTGATTAATTATTTTTCTAGAGAAAGGACTCCATGAAATTTTCTCCTTTCTACATTAATATGTCTACTGATATTACCATTGTAATCATCTTGTTTAGGCAGCCATTTATTGGAGAAACTTTCACTGAAGTCATCTGAGTATTTTGACTCTTAAAATCCTTCCCAAACATTTTCTATGATATTTCTTGAAGCACAGATATAGGAGTTGATAAATAGGTGTATCCATTATCACTGAGCTCCTAAATACCTCTTGATTGTCTACATTTGGCCCAGTTGTGTTTTTTTTCTCATGATATGCATTTGATATGAGTGGCTTTTCTTTGAGGGTGAGTGGCAGTTATGAGTTCTCTGTGGGTGTAATGATAAGATTTGAAATACAACAAAATATGCTGGTCTTGTGTAATTGTATTAATAACTTTTCACAAAAATGTGTACCTTATTGTTTTATACAATGTAGAAAGGTCAGCTCAGATCCAAATGCACACAACAGAATAGGCTCGGGGGTGTGTGTGATTGTATTCTTGCATATGCATGTGCCTGCACATCTATACATGTGCATACACACACACACACACACACACACACACATACACGTGTGTGTATGTGTGTGTGTGTGTGTGCATGTAAAAAATACTAATCAAAGAGAAACAGTCTACATACTTGAGAGTGAGTCAGGACCATAGTAAAGTTTAGAGGAAAAGTACTTGAAAGGGGTGGAGAAGGCACAAAAGTCAATCATGAATGATAATTTTATTTCAGTTAAAATCATTTAAAATGATGTATCATTAAGTCAATTCATCTAACTGGTTTCTAATACTACACATGATTTGTTCTCATGAACACACATCAGAGTATGTTCATTCTGTGAAGTATGGCATGATATTGCATAGTTTGTTAGTCTCCATAGTCAATCAACAGAAATAAACCCAGCAAGAATATTTTGTTGTACAATTTATTGACAATATTACACCGATCTATTTGTTTAATGAATTCCATATTACTTTTGTTGAAATCAACAATATGAAAAGAGAACAATTAGCCATTAGAAAAACTAGCTTGTCAAACTTGTGGTTTACAGAGTATAGAACTACTCCTGAAAAGAAAGTAGAGTTTTCCAAGTTGGTACACTGTAGTTTATGTTTACCTTCAAATAAACAAATTGAACTTTTTATTAGTGTATTGTATGTGGCTGTTCAAGTGTAGCCCTGTTAATTCAAGACACGTAACTTAAACCACAGGTAAAGTTTAATCGTGTGAAAATGCACTTGATTCATCTCTGTCTCAAGTTGGAAATGCAGAAAGCATTTACTGTGTCTACATCAACAAAATCCATTAACCTTCCCACCACTTGGAGTGACTGCTCATCACAAATCTGCTCCTTATAATTCAACCCATCTGTAATTTATCACGACTCAGCCAAACTACAACTGTTACTGTAAAAAACTCTGCAACGAGCATGAAAATTATAATTTTTCCCATCTATCCATCTATACTTCATTCTGATTTCCTCTTAAACGTCAAACTGAGTAAAGGCATTCTGTGCTAGTTATATCTAAAATTACATATATTTTTAGTAATAAAGTAAAACATTTGTTTACTTACATGATTTACACTTTAATAGATCTGTCTCAATTTATGTTGTATGTTACATGTGTATTTTAAGTACTTTTATTTGTGTATTCTCCACTGAAATGGAAGGATGAGAACTGATCTTGTTTGTGATCTGCTCAGTATATTGTATGACATACATGAGAAGCATTAATAACAGCATAAAGATTTCTGCAATACACAAGTAGGAGAAGAAATATACAAAGAAGAACCTGCCTATTACTGTGGATAATTCCATAAGATTTTTAAAAATGTTTTTCAAAAATTTATTTTGAATTATTATTTTTTAAACATTTTGTGGCTTTACTGTCAAAGAGGATAGATCAAACGTTTGCCTGTCCATCCTGAATCTTTCTTTTTAATGTTTTTTTTTAATCAAATCATAATTTTTACTTATTCACACAGGGGTTATAAACACAAAAATGCAGGACATGGGGAAGGGGAAGACAAAAGAGCGAGGGTGTTCAAGGAGAGTACAGATATCTTTCAGCACAGGGTATAGTCTGGGTGAAGGTTCAGGGGATAGGTCACTATGACTCTGCCTATGATTCACTTGTCCTTATCTAAGTTGGTATTATCTGCCAAGGCTACCTATTTACAAGGTCTATGACTACTCAGGCTGGTAAATTTCCACGAAAGCTGCCTATTTAGAATAGCTTATAGCCATCTGTTTCAATGTTTTTCCACAGAGACCCAAGACTTGGTGTTAGTATACATGTATGACAGGCCTATTGCTGATTTTAGGCCTTCAGTGTATAAGCAGGGCTGCCCCTGACATCTCCTCCCTTCTCTAAGTATAGAAGCGTTGTGGTGATTCTAATCTTGCGAAGGAGGGGATAGAGGCCTGACCTCCAGTAATTGAAGGGGACTTTGTAATGGCTCCGGTCCCCCTGCCCTTGTCCAGTGAGGCATGAGGTCCATACCCATCCCTATGTCTTTTTCCTGGAGAGGGGATACTCTTGACATCAACCCCTATGCAGTTAGGCTTGTCGCTCAGGAAACCCAGAGAGATATCTTTAACTTTTATTTATATTCCCTTGCTGTGCTTAGCCTTGCAGCCTAAGCAAGAATTCAGATCGCCAGTCAGAGGGGGTTCTGGGTGGCCCCTCTCTGCTTGGTCTTAGGCAAATGGATGAAGTTGGAAAATATCATCCTGAGTGAGGTGACCCAATCTCAAAAGAACCCACATGTTATGCACTCACTGATAAGTGGATATTAGCCCAAAAGCTCACAATCCATAAGACACAACGCATAGACCACATGTAACTCAAGAAGAAGAAGGAAGATCAAAGTGTGGGTGCTGTGGTCCTTTTTAGAAGGAGTATCAAAAGATTCAACCAGAGCTTCCAAAGTCTAAACCTCCAGCCTAAGAGCACAAAGGGAGGGACTCATGTCTTCACCTGTATAGGTAATAGAGAATGGCCTTGTCAGACATCAGTGGAAGTGGAGGGCCATGGTACCGAAAGTTTGGATTCCCTAATGTTGGGGAATTCGAGAGCAGGGAGATGGGACTGGGTGGATGTTTGGAGCACACCCTCATAAAAATAGGAGGAGGGGGTATTGGGATAAGGGGTTTTGGGGGAGAATGGAGGAGGTGATAACATTGAAAGATAAATACGTAAAATATCCAATAAGAAAACAGATAATGGGTCTGGAAAAAAAACAAAAAAAGAGAGTTTATTTTGAATTATTTCAAATAACATTTAAACCCTATATTACCATGTGAAATATAAGAAATTTGCAAAAAATGTAAAACAGCAGAAAATATATTTAGAAAAAGGGAGCAAAGAGGACTTCTGAAGGAAATAACTAGGAAATATTGAGGATTAAAACATTTCATCATTTTTTGGTTTCCACTAAGACAGGCAAGTGAAGAAGAATAAATATCATAATTAGGAGAGCAACAATACCAACCATCCACAGCTCCCATGGTCTAAACCACCAGCCTGGGAGCACTTAGGGAGGGATCCAGGGCTTCAGCTGAGTAAGAGTGGAGGGCCCTGATGAACATAGGTGGAAGAAGAGATCCTTGACCTCATGAAGGCTGGACGCCCCAGGGGTGGGAATTTTGAGGATGGGGAGGTGGGAGTGGAGGGGTAGGTAGGGGTTACATCCACAGAGAAGAAGGAGGAGGGGTGAGGGGATAGGGGATTCCTGGGTGGGTGGGGGATGGGGTAAGGGGACAACATATGAAATGTAAATAAAACATCCAATAAAAAAATTTAAAAAAAGAAAAAATTAAAAATTCTTAGGTAAGTAGAGCCCTTACCCTTCATTAGAGAAAGATGTTTGTTGTGTTTGTGTTTGTAATTGCTAGAATGTACTATAGATTAACTCATTGATGGGATAACAGTCAGAGAAGAAGTGATGTGTGAGCATTCCACCCTAAATCTCCAAGACAGCGTCCTCAATGCAACCCCTACATCTAGACTTGGAGAAAACTATAGAAGAGATGGGGTTAGCTTTAATGAGACAGACTAAGATTTCTGTTGTGCAATAATGTCTTCTACACATTAACAGAGAAGTTTATCTGTGAATTTTCAAAATCTGGTTGTCTGACATGAATATCCCATTGACAATATCAATTAATACACTAATATGGACAAGGATATTTCTCATGGTCCAACTGTTAGATAAAGTTTCAACTGAACAATGAATATCGAGAGAGGAAAAATATCTCCTCTAGAAAGGAGCTCACACAGAGACAAGCCTATTCCAATTATTTGCTTTTCATTTGTATATAAGCACCAAGCTGAATGGACTGATTTAATTACATATATGGGTGCACATACATGCAAAATTAACCATTAAGGAAGAAATTCTTAATTTGATAGTTGCCAACAGGAGGCTTTGGATCAGAGAGAGCTTCTGACAGGGATAGTGTTGATATAGAGAACATGTACAAAAATAACAAATAATTATTAAACAAAAATTAAGAATCTTACAAAGCATCCTTGTATACAATGGATTTTGTCTTCATAACTATCAAAGTGAATGTACAATTTTTAAATATACTGAATAATATTAGAGTAACAATGGTTCAAAATTGTATATTACAATAATCTATGTGCTGGCAATTTAACAGTACTTAAATTAGTCAAGTCACATTATTCCAATCTCAATGTATTTATAATGTCACCAGAAATGTACTTATGGATTTGCTTAAAGAATTAAGTAAGATTAATACTAGATGATCCATTCAAAAAGAGAATTTCATCAGTGAAGATATGTGATAATAACTCCAGTGACATCAAGCTACTGGCCTACATCCACAATCATCATTCTTACTGAGGTACCTTAAGTTCTACTTAATGAAAGGTCAGTCCCAAGAAAAACATTCACTCCCAGAACTGGTTCATTATCCACCCATTCCTGGTATATCTTATATTCTAGTGCAGCCATTTTTGTGAAGAGAATAAATGTTCTATACATAAAGTAATGCATATACATATGTGGAATATAATGAACATAGCAGCCGCTGTACAGCTATAGATAAAAGATTCTACCATGGAAACCATTGCAAAGAGCAATGCCTATATTGAAACCTCCCAAAGTGTTATTTTGAGTCTGAGTAGCTTTCAACAGAAAAGTATATTAAAACTGTCCAGTAGACTAATATGTTACCTAGGGATCATTGGAGCAGTAGTAATATTGTTGTGTATCAGTTTCTTCAGAAATTGCAACATTCTGTTATACATGGGAACTCATTAAGAAAGGAAGTAAACAACTAAATTATTTTCAGATCCTTCTTGAAACTGAGAATATTTAGTTAAAGCCCTCTCTCTGAAAGAACATATATGCAAGTACAGATTTCTGAGAGTTATTCTCAGGGACATAAACTGCAAAGTGGACTCTGAGAAGCCCAGAAAGCTGTAAGGATCAGTGACCAACTGAACTGCCCAGAAGAAACAGAGCAATTGAGCTGCCTGGAAGAGGCTAAGCCATACTGATCCAACTGGGAAAAACAATGAACAAGCAAATGGACAAACAGAAACAAAACCTCCTCAACCACCTGAGCTGGCTACAGGCTATGCAATGTGTTCCAGGCTCCCAGTTGTCACCTATGTTCATGTGTTCTTTCATGATGCAACTGCCTTTGAGTGGTTTCTGTTACCCTAATAAAACTCAATGGCTCATTAAGTCACACACACATAAGTTTTGTATCTATTTGGGCTAGTTCTAAGCTCCCTGTACAGCATGAAAGAGATAAATGTGATTTACATCTCACTAGGAAAAGTCTACATACACGAACTTATCGATACTTGATTTATTCAGATATGACTACAGACTTCAGAGAAAAACACTCAGAATTAAAGTGTAGAATAAAGAACAAATTTGAAGTGAATGATGAATTCATTTAATTGCTTTTGGATTCAATTTAAAGTTGCAGCTCCAAGTATCCCACTGACTGCAGTTACATTTAAAAAACTTACTATAAATTATAGGTTTTTTTTATGTGAAGAACATATTTAGTACTGTTACTTTGGGAAGGTACCATCTCTGTCACATATCCAAGTTAACTTTCTTAATCATCCATATGTTTATTTTTCTCAGCATATTTAGTAAATGTTGTAAGTAATCTCTAAATTTTATTCCAAAAAATACCAAATGGAAACATGTCTAAAGGGAATAAAAAGACATTGATCTGTTTAAAACTTACAAAGAAACTCTTAGTGGAGGTTGCTGAATATTTGATCATCCTGTGAACCCCAAGACTCTATACTGGCAAAACCTGTCTCTAGGCATGGTATGGCTCAGTCCAAGCACAAATGTTTAAAATGAGAGCTTTCTGTTTATTGTAAACAAGATTGAATAAAGTTAACCAGGGGTCAAAAGGCAGAGCAAGAAAGTGGACATAGGGAAAAATCCATAGAGAGTGAGAGAAAGCCAGGAAGATGGATAGAGAGAAGCATGGGATGTAGAAATGGACCTTCAATTGGGATAGTTTATAAGACAGCGAGGAGAGGAGAACTGGTTTTTTTCTTTCTGAGATGTCAGTGGAGGCAGAAGGTCAGCTGGGTGCTATCTCTGCCTCTTTTTTTTTTAATTTATCATTTTATTTGTTTACATTTCAAATAATATCCCCCTTCCTGGTTACCCCTCCACAAATCCCCCATCCAATTCTCCCTTTCCCCTCCCCATTTTGTCTCTCTGAGCTAGGAAACCTTCACCCCAGCATCTGGCTCCCAAGTCTTCATTTGGTAAATCAAATAACTGAACTTTTGTTTTAAAAACCGCAAGAAGAGGATATATGAGTCAGGTTGCATGCCTACAATTTCTTATTCACGGAATGTTTGGTTCTTTAAAATGTATCCGTAGTTAGTGGCTAAAGAAATAAACACTGTGAACAATTTGTTTTATAAGAGAAAACTGTGTTGATTCTGTGAATGCCACCTTAAATCTTTCACAAGTTTTTCAGATAACTTCCAGCCCTTCTTATAGTTGTAGAGGCTTGAAATCGCTAGCTGAAGGTACATTTATCAATAAGTTATATAGCTTGAGTGAATACATTTCCCATAAAATTTAATTGCAGATATTCAGTTATATACAAACCAACATTACTGAGCTGTTTAAGTATTTGAAAGGGAACCTTAAATTGTGCATATTAATAGAATATCATCTATACTAAGACTGGTATTCAATACCACTAAAATAAACCATAAATATCAAATTACAAAGCTAAAAATTAGAATTTGTAATAAAACTTAAAAGTGCTCGTTTTCTTAAAATGTCGACAGAATCACATATGGCACAGTGAAGATATTACATTTTCTTTTAAATCCAATTTTCTCTTATTTTATTTATTTTATTTTTATTGACTTTTTTTTGAGAATTTCACATGATGCACCCCAATTCCCCTCAGGTCCCCATCCCCTCATATCCACCCTATGTCCTTGCACTCTCCTCCGACAAACAAAATTCTCATTGTGAAATTACATTGTGTTCCACAGTATACAATTTGTCCACGTTTCTTTGATTACAAATGTTATTTGCAATGGGTCATTAGTCTAGTTTGAGTCCTCTAGCTTCTGCTTCACTATCAATATTGGAGAGTGACTGGGGCTTCTCTCAGATATCCTGTTGTTGACCTGGGTCATGAAGATCTTGTAGCTTTGGATCTATAGGACCAGCACCTGCACAAGCTTCAGCAGTTCATTGATGGAGTAGATGTTGGGCAAATTCAAAGCCCTAGATATGCGACTGGGTGGTATCTGAGCTAGTAAGTCTGTCAGGTCTCCCATACCCATACCACCAGGGCACTCTCTAGTACTGCCCCAACTAGCTTATCCAATACCAAAGCAGGCAAAGCACAGAACCAATTCTTCCACTGTCATGTGTAGTGGCATATTTTCCCCGCAAGTTGGGAGGAGCTAAGGTGGGAGGAATAAGGAGAGGGAGAGGAAGAATAAGGAAAGAAAGAGTAGGAGGAAGAGGAAGAGCTAGGAGAGAGAGGACAGGAGAGAGGGGAACATGGATGTGTGCCTGTCTCTAGCAGTCAAAGGTAGTTGGTATATCTATGTTAGGTATTGGGTTACACCTCTTACTGTGTGGACATCTTGTTATGAGCATTGCCAAATATATAAAGCTACTGGATAATCTTTAAACGTTAGCATATCATTCCTACCAGGTACCGTGTGGGTACTGGGATGGTTTGGGCTCTGCCCAGCCTTGTGGAGACAGTGTGGAAGATTGGCAGAGCCATCTCCCATTCTGGTATCTAGTAGGTGACAGGGCTGGTGTCTCTGGTTGCCTGAGCCAACAGTCTAAGCTGGAGGCCTGAGCTGAGCAGTGGCATGTTATTGCCACAGCTTGTGGCCTCAGGCCTTGGCTAGTCAGGAACATGGTGGCTCCTTAAGTATAAACCAGAACAGGTGCATCCGATTTTAAAACATTACCTCAACAGTTATGCCCTCAGGGTCAGCCTGTTTTGTCAGGCCCAACTTTATTTTATTGCCCAGACAAGTCACAGGCAAGTCAAAGTCTCTTTGGCATGCTTTATCAGGGGAGGGACAGGAACAGCTCTCCTGCCTGGAATAAGTGGCAAGGGACAATGGAGTGGGCATCATCCTACCACACTGAAGATAATTAGCTGGGCCAGGTTTCCTATTCTTATGCCTTTGGGGCAGCTGACCAGCTCTTTCAAGTACTGCAGAAGTTGTGGGGCAGGGACAGATTTCTGCTCTCAATTTTTGGGTGTCTGCTCTCTCATAATGGTTAGAGGAGGGGTGGGGCCAGCTTTGGAAAGCCCTTAGACATCAATATGGCTCCATGTGACAGCCCAGACCAGGAAATCTGCCTGATGTGTGGTGGTAACAGGCTCTTGCTGCTGCAAAGCCATAGACCATGATCTTTCCTAAGTAGCAGCCCAGGCCAGAACCTGACCATGGCCTTAGATGGCATTACCAGCTATTTGCATCAGGATGTTCCTCCCTACCCCAGAGTCTCCAGTTCTGCCTCTTTTTATTGTGCAAACATCCTTGTGCTTCTCTTTCTCTCCCATTTCTCTAGCAGTAACTTTCTCATGTTCGTATTGCCCAGGTTCTCTGGGTGTCTGAGATCATCTCAGGAGTGATTTCCAGAGTACTATGTCCTGCTTATGACATATAGCACTGGACAGGGGACACCTTGGGCATGGTTTGCTTACCAGGTTCTGCTTGACACCAGGGAGGCAGTGTCTCAGGCTTGCTCCATACCTGGGTCACATTGAGCCAGACTATGGGTCATCTTAGGCTGCCTTTCAGCCTAGGTCACATGGTGTTCCCCACCCAGGAGGGTGTCTGCCCCTTAAATTTACTTCTCCATGACTGGTGGCATATATCACATCTAATAGCTTAGCAATTATTGCATCAAAAATTCTAGCTTAGACTCAATGGTGCAAGTTTGGTGGATCACAGTATAGAGTACCTCCAGCTCCAAGAGATAAAATATAATCTCCTTGACTCTACAGGCACATGGAAACAGGTGACATAGAACAAATACGTGTACTAAATTTAAAAATCATTTAAAAAACATAATTTCCTACAATTTTAAACTGCTAATAACATTGTATTTGCATATTGTTTTAGAGAAGCAGTGTTTATGTTTGTAAATATATTTTTGTTTGGTCATTCAAAAAGTGTTTATATTTCCTACTAATCATTTTTTAATTGTCCTTTGTTTCTAGAGATCATCATGATAGGTAAAAGATTGTCTCACAAGTTGTCTTAGTTAAGGTTTCATTTCTGTAAAGAGACACCAGGACCAAGGCAACTCATAAATGAAAACAATTATTTGGTGCTGGATAAGAGCTTCAGAAATTTAGTCCATTATCATCATATCAGGAACCATGGAGGCATGCAGGTAGAAATGCTTTTGGAGAAGGAAATAAGAGTTCTACATCTTGTTCTGCAGACAACAGTAGGGAACTGTCTCCTACACTGGGCCTAAACTGAAAATATCTCTCTGTGTCTCTCTGACTCTTGTCTTTGTGTGTGTGTCCCTCTCTCTGTTTCTTTCTGTCTCTCTCTTTATCTCTGTTTCTCTGTTTCTGACTCTCTCTGTCTCTCTGTCTCTGTCTGTCTCTCTGTCTCTCTGTCTCTGTCTCTGTCTCTGTCTCTCTCTCTCTCTCTCACACACACACACACACACACACACACACACAAATACATGGCAGTGAGAGGTAGCATGGTCCTTGGTTGACCTAAAGGCTTTGTGGTGCTGGAGATCGTAGGATCTTGGTCTGCCACCAGGCACCAGGCCTTTGTCACTATCTGCAACCTCCCATAGATTTGTGGCCATCAGTTACCAGTCACATAAGGTCAACACCCCACATCCCTCCACATTTAGATGAGGCAGCCCTAACATCTCAGACCAAGACAATAGAAAAAGAGATGGGCCCCCAGACTCCTTTCTCAGCTCTTCTCCGGTGGCTCCAAGCAGTGCCTGGATCTCCAAGAACCTAAGAACCAGAAGGCACTTGCCTCATAACAGGCTGGTGAATGCCCCAATCAGCTCAGGAGATCCTGTGCCTCAGACTGCACTTTCCCACCCCAGTGCTACAGTGCTCCCCAATAGCCCAGCACCTGCCCACCTTGGTATGGGACATGAACAGTCAAACTCTCTGAGTTCTGTCTCTCCAAGTGACCATGCTCTGCGGTGGAATGGATAGGGGACCCACAATCCTACATGAAGACTGAGATGCACAACTGTTAATTATACGCAGAAGGCCTAGATCCATCAAATGCATGCACTCTGGCTGGCGGTTCAGTCTCTGTGGTCACTTATGGACCCAGGTTAGTTGATTCAGTAGGTTTTCTTTTGGTGTCCTTGATCTGTTTTGCTCCTTCAATCCTTTCTCCCCCTCTCCCACAGGATTCCCCAAGATCTGCTTAATATTTGCCTGTGGGATCTTGCATCTGTTTATATTAGTCGCTTGGTGAAATCTCTAAGATGACAGTCATGGTACAGACGGGTTTGGAAGAATATCAGAATATCCTTAATAGTGTCAGAAGGGCTCTCTCTCTCTTTCATTTTCTCTTTCTCATTTTCTCTCTCTCATTCTCTCTCTCTCTCTCTCTCTCTCTCTCTCTCAGCATAGTATTCAAGATAATTCAAGATGACCTAGTCCTTAGTGTTTCAAATTTCTGCTCCAGCTTTACCCCTGGTTAGCCAAATTGTGGGTTGAAGGTTTTGTGACTGAGTGGATATAACAATTCCTCCATTGGAAATCTTTTCTGATTACTAGAAATGGCCATGTCAGGTTTCATATCATCCACTGGTAGTCTTCAGGGTCACCCTCATAGATTTCTGGGAATCCCAATGTCCTTGGTTTTTAGCATTTCCCACAGATGACACACCCAACAGTTCCAGTTCTCTCTTCAATTACTCTCTCCTCTCCATCTTTTCCTAACAAGATCTGCCATACTCCCCTATTTACCCACTGTTCCATCCAGTTTTCTCCCTCCATCCATCCTGATGTATATTTTATTTTCTCTTCTTAGTGAGATTCAAGCATCCCATTTGAGACCTCCTTGATGCTTAGCTACTTTGTCTCTGTGGACTGTAGCATAGTTATCCAGTACTTTATGGTGAATATCCACTTGTAAGTAAGTACATACATGCTTATATTTCTGAGTATGGGTTAAACTTCCTCACTTAGAATATTTTATAGTTCCATCCATTTGCTTGCAAATTTCATGATGTCATTGTTTATAATAGCTGTTTTTAATAGTTTTTAACAGTATTTCATTGTGTAAAGGTACCACTATTTATTTTTTTGTTGAAGAACATCTACTTTGTTTTAAGTTTCTGATAATTATTAATAAAGGGGCTATGACTATACTTCAGCAGATATCCTTGTGGAACTGTGTAGCATCTTTTGGGTATATGTCCAGGAGAGGTATTTCTGTGTCTTGAGATAGAACTATTTCAAGTCTCCTAAGAAGCCATGAAACTGATGTCCAAAGTAGTTATACAAGTTTGAACAACCACCAGCGATGGAGGAGTGTTCCCCAAGTTTCACACGTAGGAAGGTTTTACCAGGAATAAAAACTTGCTCATTCCTGAATATATACTGAAGTTTGTGAAAGATTTTACTGATATGAGAAGTCAGGATATAAATTCCTAATGTTTACATAATATATAAGTAAGTTTTGAAATGATTGAATGGGACCTAAAATTTCAAAACTGTGGTGAATTATATTTTCTTCAACTATAAGTCTTCCTGAAAATCATATGAATGTGAGTTTGTCCTGTAAAAACATACGTTTTCTCTTTGTGTGACTAGAAAATATTTTAAGTAGACTGTTATGTCTCTTCTCAATTTGCTCTCAAAGTCTTGATTTTGTTAAAGAATGAAAGAATCATGTCAAAATAAAGAATTTTGTGAATTTTACATTGTTTATACAGTGATATCTTCCTAGCTTTCTTAAACATGCTAATTTGAACAACAGTAAAACAACAGAAAATGCAAACTACTCAAACACATCTTGGGTCAGTTGATTGCAAGAATGGAACAGTATTAACAGCAATAAAAAGCAAGGAGCAGAACTTGGTAGTAATGCATTGAAAATAACAATGTTTGCAGGTGATGCAGCAGTATCTATTGGAGGAAAACTGAAGGACCTAAGGATAAAATGTTGATAGAAATGACAACAAAAGTTATTAGATGTTGTGGATAGTCTCTGTCTTGTATTTTGATGGGAATTCCACTTTCCTGGGAGGGGCTGCAGAGGAGGAGTGAATCAGTACACAGATGATTTCTTGTGAATCTTCTGCCCACCTTAATTTGTAAACTAAAGGCTAGAGCCAGTGATTGGGCAAAGAAGGGGAGGTAGACAAATAAACGTTGGTGAGGGGGGAGAAAGAGAGAGAAAGAGAGAGAGAGAGAGAGAGAGAGAGAGAGAGAGAGA
>NW_021604622.1:16384352-16419367 GCF_004785775.1 Grammomys surdaster
GAGAGAGAGAGAGAGAGAGAGAGAGAGAGAGAGAGAGAGAGAGAGGACAATGGAGGAGGAAGACAATGGAGAGGAAGACGACTAAAGAGAAAGATAACAGAGGAGCAAGAGGTGGAAGGACAAGTGCATGACTTGGAAAACCTGCAAGTTATAAGGGTCTCATAGCTGGGAATAGAGCAATGTAGTGGTGAATCTGCCCATTCTAGGCATGCAGTTTATATTCATAATTATTGAGTTGTGTTTTCTCTGACCGGTCTTATTTGGGTTGAATATGTACGGCAACAATTAGATCTTTGCAGAAATCAACATGATATCCCTGTGTTCCTCAGGAATGTTATTAGACAACTTTGTTTTTCTTACAGAAGACAACATTTAATTGGGGATGGCTTATAGATTCAGAGGTTCAGTCTGTTGTCATCAAGGTGGGAGCATGGCAGTATCCAGGTAGACATGAGACTTTGTGTGTGTGTGTGTGTGTGTGTCTGTATGTGTGTGTGTTTGTGTGTTTCATGCCTAGTAATGCTTTTTTTGTAAAGACTGGAATAAAAAAAAATTTCCATGTTCACAGCAAGCAAACAAGCAAACAAAAACACGAGACAAAACAAGAATCATGCGTTGAGAACCTAGGAATTGTTTTGGAAGAATGCAAGAAAAGATTCAATTTAATATAAAAGAAGAAAATATTTCCAATTCACATTCTTCAGTCAAAACATGGTTCCTTTGACAAGGCTAAATCTCTAAACACAGTATATTAAATCATTCTTCTGTACAAAATTATTGGTGAATAAAGCTTGATTAACTCAACTCAATTCAACATTTACACTGTGTTTTAGTCTGTAATTCCCTAAATAGAATTGTTATAATAGCATGCAGTACTCACTAGACAATGATTGTGGGTTTTGACTCTTATTAAAATATACTTTTCAAGAACTGCCCTTACACCTAAAATATGTCAGAAATGTCAAAAATAGTACTTTTTTTTTCATAAAAGAACTATAATAATGGGCTCCACATGTTCAAGAACATTATGATTCTTACAAAAATGTATTTTTTTTAAATTATTCCTTTGTTCTCTTGGTTCGTTATTCTAAAATATGAAAATATTTATATAAAATCATTTTATGTGCTCTAGTTGCAACCAGCCTTTATGGCTTTTTTTGGTATGCCTGAGTTGCAATGGAGATTTTATTATCATTAATTAAATACATTTTAAAACATTCAATCATATTTTAATTTCTATCCTCTCCATGATGCTAATGAGAAAACTGATCAATTCATAGGATGTGTGAGGCTTTGACTCATATAAAAGGACAGGAAATTCTGCTTTTAAAGGGGAAACCAACATCCTGTAGTCTTTGCTATTCTCAAGTGCCTATGGCACATCAGAGCATGTTATTCAATGCCTATAATGGATTAACAGGTACACATGACCTTTTGATTTGGCTGGACTCAGACAAAACCTGGCGTCTGCATAGCTAGAATATCTCCACTCCATAGTGTATGATATCAGCACACACAAATAATTTTGTTCCTTAAAACTAGAAAAATATAAAAAAAAAACAGGAATCAGACAATAATGATGTCAAGTATGTAAACCTATTACATTCAACTGTGAAATGCTCTAGGAGCTTTGACTTCTAAAAAAAGCACATTTAGATGCCTAGAATAAGTGTTTGTGTGTGTGTGTGTGTGTGTGTGTGTGTGTGTATGTGTGTAAAGTGCTACATTTCCTCTGAACCAGTACAAAGATTGAAAAAACAGTTCAAGATACGTGAAAACTTAAATTTTAAACTAAACATAAAATGACCATAGGACACACCTCATCAACATTTGTCCGCACACTAGACTTATTGGATTACATGTTAGTAAACGTATCATTGTTATGCCCCCTAACATTAAAATGATATAACCATGGCTTGATACATAATATTCTTTTCCAAGCAAATATTCTCTGCTGTGGTATGTCTTTCTGTGTATGAACTCACCCCTGTAGGTACTATACAAGAACTCTACCTTTACTTTTTTAGTCTTATTTTAATTTCATTTATATGTGTTTCTTGTCTTCATATGTGTTTGTGCGTCATGTGCCTGTAGCACATGCAATGGCCAGAGGGTATTAAGGTCTACAAAACTGGAGTAACAGACCATTGTTCTCTCTCATTTTTATACCCGGAGCTGTACATCGTTACTCTACAAGAACAGCAAATGTTCCTAGTGCTAAGCCATCTCCTCAGCTCCTCCACCTGATTGTTTGACAGCTTCACTCACTGAACTTGGAGCTCACTGCTTTAGGTAGCCTTATTTGCATATGAGTTCCTAGGACCAACCTATGTCTAAGACAAGAGCTGGGATTTATATGTGCCACCATGCTTGGCTTTCTATGAGGATGCTGAGAGGGTCTGGATTTTAGTATTCCTGGTTGCATAGGCTTTACTCACTGATCCGTTTTATATGCCCTTCAGCTTACTACAGTTATCCATAAAAGCTGATGATGTTTAAACCTGAAATTTTATTTTGAACTGTGGCTTATTTACCCACCAATTAATGCAGAACTTAACAGTCATAGAAAGTTTAAAAGATTTGGAAAGTACAGTTTGTATTTCCTAGTCTTTCTGAGGAAAAAGATGAATTAGATTTCAATCGATTAAGCCTCATTTTAAATTACAAAATTGAGATAATACGATGATTCATCTTGGTTGATTACTTGGTTTAATCTGGAATCAACTAAAACCAAAATAGCTGGGCACATTTGTGAAGGATTTTCTTCATTAAACCTAACAGGAGGAAAGGCAAATCCTAAAACTAGGTCACAACTTTTACTTTAGTCTTCATAAGAGGGCAAGGAAGAAGGAGGCCTTTGTTTTACACCTGCTTGCCCTTACTCTTATGAGCAAGTTCATCTCCTCTGTGGCTGAAGTATTCTTTCACTTGTGTGAAAGTGTGGAAATACACATTTCCTGGACTCCAACATAGACTGATAATTAGCAGCTGTGTAGCAATTCCCTGGGACTCTCAGACTTGGACTACTGTGACATCCTATCTTTTAGGCCGAACAACAACTGAATTCTTGGCTCTTCCAAAATAAGGGAGACATTATTGCACTAGCTAAATGATAGCCTGTAAATCACATCTTAATAGTTACGTATTCATTCTATTCTGATGTTCTTTTAGAGAACCCTTATGAAGAAAATGTCATGAATATATTCAGAAAAACAATCTAGTGTTTAATAATAGTCTCCATCTTGACAGCAGAAGAGAGAATGCAAATACATATGAAAAATAATAAACACAAAAACAGAAACTGAAAATATCAAGAATGTCATGAAAACTTTATGGATTTTGAAAATATGAAATAGTGCTGACCCGCAACAAATAATATATAGTTTCCAGAGAAATAATGATAAATTAATTGTATTTTTTTTAATTTCATGTTTAGGTGTGCTTACAGAGAAGTTGAATACAATGTGTTACAAAGATAATTATATATGGATGTTCCTAGCCTCATTGCTTACCTTGGTCAAATTACCACAGGTCTCTAGTCCAATCATTGAGGAACAAATAAAACAAGCTGTAGGACACTACTCATCCAAACTTCCATAGTGAGATCTCAACAAATGCCCATGGCCTATGATTAACTATTGTCACACAGTTCTCCTGGTAGTTCCCACTTTGAGTTCAGCATGGTGGGTCTTGAAAGCAACTTTCCCCTCTGATGAGAGAAGCTAGTGAGATTACAGGTGGACTGTCTGAGGCATCATTGTTAATGGAAAGGCGAATGGCTAGGTCAACCAAGGTCTAATGCCTTTTTCTGACAAACCCCATATGTTTTCTACAGTGGAAGGAAGAGATATATTTTCCCAATTCGCGTGGTGTGTGGGCTGGCAATTTTGCACTGGTCCCAGTGAATGATAGCTGGGGAGAAGTATTTCCCTTTCCTTACACTACTTCTGGGCTACAGGTGCTTTATCATGCAATGATATAAAAAAGATCAGAATTCACAAAACTGGACATCAGTTTTTCTTGTGATTTTGACAGGTTTATACACATTTTTGTTGCGTGTTTTTTTCTTCAATTATGTGAAACAAACTGAGGCACAATGGCCAAATCTAGGACACTTTAATAAATTTGCTGAGTCTTAAAATAAGTCCAGCAGAATCAAGCAATCACTATTTTCTCCCAATGATTGCCCAATTTATCAATCGATTGTAAACCTATTCTGCTCCCCATGGCACATACTGATCAGTTGTTCAGAGCCCCATTTTAGTTGGTACCAAAGCCTGAAAAATCTTTAAAACCTCTGCAATTTATTTTCTTCCCGAATTTATATCCTTTGAATAAAAAAATGCTAAAAATTAGAGAAACTCAATAAACATTCTGCGTTTTCTCTTATGAACGATCCTAATCCAAACTTAAACTTTGAAAGGTTGACTTGGAAATGAGTGTAGGAAGAAGGCCCTCTGAGAGCAGATCTTTTATATAAACTCATAATGGAGCTGAGAATAGCTAAACAGCCACCCTAAGAGCAGAGGGCTCCCAGGCCAGCAGGACTTGGCATTAGCCCAGTTTCAGCGACTAACACCTCTATAAAAAGACTGTTACTAAGGGTAAAGGTGGAACAAGGAGAGCCAGAGCCAGAAATATAAATACAGGCACATGCAATGTCCCTTCAAGAGATCAGGTGCTTGTATAATAGCCATAAGGTATTTTAATAATAGCTCTACTTTGAAAGCTGTGGGCACAGCTAATGTGAGGGTAAATAAATTAATGGACATATTCTCAGTGTTGAATGTGACGTAGGTGATGGTCTACCCCTAGCATTTTATGAAATTCTCTTATTTGTCTATGAACTGTGATTAAGCACATTTTATTATCACATTGTTTGACCTAGCCCTTGATCTCCCTGGCTTATTTACCTCTATTCTACACCTTGCAATTGTAACTTACCAATCCCGCAAGTTGGAACAAACATAATATACCTTTGAATTAGAGATACCTAGGCAGAGATATCTACCTCCACTTCCCACATCTTTGCAAGCCTCCTGGGTAGCTAGCTAGCCTTCCAGCATCAGAATAGGCACAAAACAAGTTAGCATGGGAATGTTCTCCAAACTTATATTTTTGAGGACAATTCCTCACTGATCCTGAACCTGCTACCCAGTAGACTGGCAGACCAACAAGCCCCAAGGATCATTCTCTCTATGCCTGATAGCAGATAAATTTCCAACCTCTGAAAGGAGAATATTTCAGAGGTTTATTGCACGTGAAAGCAATTGCTTCAACATACAAGAACTGCTGCTAATGGGCTCAGTGACAAGAAGGTTCTATCTATCCCCAGTTTGTAGTCTAACTTGGCTGCTATTCCAGTCCTGGCACACAGATCCAGTCCTCCGTAGTTCTCTGAATTATTCAGGAATAATTCAGAAGCACCCCACTCATCTTCTGTGACCCTAAGGCCAGGTGCATTAGCTCAGTTACCAATCCTTATGATCCTATGTCTAGAATTGAGAAGATTACTGCTTATATGAAGGACTGTGAATACGCAGACAGGGTATTGTGTGTGAATGGGAGGCTAACCGGCCAGTTAGTATGGCTCCAAAGTCTATATTACTGTTACCATTGTGTCTTAATATAAATTCAGTTTACTACAATTAATTATTACTCATTGGAAAAGTTGCTAGATATGGGTGGATTCACACCTTGAGTTGGAATTTCACAATACTTCAAGGGACTGTCATTTTAATGACAGCTAAAGAAACTAATTTGCATGCATTAAGCCAAGTGGTTCTAAAGCTAGAGATATCACAAAATCAGCTCTCCCACTTGCCTAAGATAAAAACCTGAATCCTTGCCTACTTCCATAAACAGGAAATAGAGACCTGGGATAAGCTGAGCCAAAGGTGTCCACACTAAAGAGGTTATATATGTGACATTTTCCTGAGTGAACAAGGGACACCCTCAGTAGCATATGAGCCCACATTGTCCGAAGGAAATTAATATCTATTGCTAGTGAACTGGCTTTCAGACCAGTGATCAAATGGTCAGCATGTTGGAAGAAAGGAAAACTATGTTAGCCTGGTGGAGTTTATAGTTATCGTTATTAAAACACATGAATTGATAATAATACGGAGAATCTCTGTGATATTTCTACACTCATCTGCCCTCACTGCACACTGATCACTTCTCTGCTCTTTTTCTAGAAGAAACTTACACTTCATGTCTTCAGATCATGGCTCCACCGTTTCCCTCTGAGGCCATGAGGAAGCTACCTAGCCTTTCCCCATCGTATTGCCTGTCTCATAAAGTTGAACTGGTTACACTTTCAGATTTGATTACAAAGATGAAGTAAATCAATTTAAAAACAATAGGTACAAAGTAAATTATTATTATTTTCTTATACAAATTAGGAATTAATATAGCATTGTGAATTGCCATAAATATACTGTTAGAATCTTTGTGACATAATATATTTGGAAATAAGCCAATTGAACATCTCCTCATATCCTAGTAATGTCTTAGTTAAGTAATAAGCTGAACTCCAATGTTGAATTCAAATTGGCCAAATAATATTTTTTCTTTTGTATAATTAATTTATTCCACTCTGATATACCACTCCAATTTTTACTTCATGAAAATTTCCATCTAGGTGTACTTACCTAAATAATATTCATTTACAAAATTGTTTCCTAAGGTTTACAAATTTTAAATTAATAGAAAAACATTTAAATATAGGTAATTGCTTCATCATAAGACATTATACTTACTGAAAATAGAATTACCATATGCCATGTATAAATACCCATAGAAAGTTGAATGGGGTATAAAGAAAATAATCAACAAAATAGCAATTATAATGTAGAAAAGTTTTATTTTTATTTTTTATTAATTATTTCATTTATTTACAATCTGAAGTATTCCCTTCGGAGTCCTCCCTCATAGAGTTTCCTCCCCTTTCCCACTCCTCCTTCTCTTCTGAGAGAATGACTCCATCCCCTGTTATCCTCACATTCTAGAACATCAAGTCTCTACAAGATTTGCTCTAGAGTGGGGCATTTCCCTAATTTCTGACTGGGCCAATAAAAGGTGGAATCTCATCGTTCGTGAAGGGGAAAATGTGGGATTTCCGGGTCCCAAGAGGAAAAGAGGGGAGTCAGGAGAGCAAGAGTTTCAGAACAGGTTGTGGATCTGGAAGATGCAACCTCCATGTAAGATCTTGAGAGACTGAACAGCAGATGGCTGGGATAGCTAGTTGATAAGTTTAGGACAGGAAATTCTTCACCCAGATATTGAATTATCTGGCAAGTTTTCAAATACTCTGTCTAGTGTTTCCCTCTGTGGCAATAAGGTGGGCAGAGAAAGGGCATGGCCAAGCTGGTAGTGAGAGGCTTGGCAAAGCTATCCAGGGGAACGGGCAGAATTCTTGGGGTAAAATGCCAACTGGCAATTCGCAGAGCTGAGTGAGACCAAGCAGCTTGGTGAAGCTAGCCGTCAGGGCTGAGTGAGACAGCACCAAGGCAGAGTCTGATCTCAAAGCTTAGATGGAGCTCAGGGAGAGCTCTCAAGAAAGAGCAAGCATGGATTTTTACAATTACAGGCAACAATTAGGTGCATCGACTCCCACTGAAGCCAGGCAAGGCAACCTTCTGCTACATATGTACAGGAGTGGGGATTCAGACCAGCTCCGGTATGCTCTTTGGTTGATGGCTGGGAGGTCCCAGGAGTTCAGGTTACTTGACACTGCTGATCTTCCTATGGGGTTGCCATCCCTTTAGTTCCTTCATTCCTTTCCCTAACTCATCCACAGGGGTTCCTGACCTCCATCCAATGCTTGGCTGTGGGTGTCTGCATCAGTCTCAGTCAGCTGCTGGTAGAGTCTCTCAGAGTACAGTCATAGGAGGCTCTTGTCCAGAAGCACAACACAGCATCTATATGATGGTTTGTATATGCTTAGCCTAGGGAGTGGCACTATTAGGAAGTGTGGCCCTGTTGGAGTGGGTATGGCCCTGTGGGTGTGAGCTTTAAGACCCTCATCCTAGTTGCCTGGAAGCCAGTATTCTGCTAGCAGCCTTCAGATGAAGATGTAGAACTGTGCCTTGGTCATGGTATCTGTTCACAGCTGTAAAACCCTAAGACAATCAGTAATAGTGCCAGGCTGTGATAACTGTTGATGGGATGGATCCCAGATAGGACTGGTAACTGGTCAACCATTCCTTCAGTTTCTGTATCATTTTTGCCCCTGTATTTCTATTAGACAGGAACAATTTTAGGTTGAAATATTTGTAGGTGGGTTGATGTCCTCATCCATCCACTGAGGTGTAGATGAGTTTTAAACATAAATTTTCTGAGAAGAAATTAATTCCACAGAGTTGGTTATTTATGCCATATATAAGAAAAGAATGGGATACATATCTATATCTATATCTACTATATCTATATCTATATAATAGATATATATGGATATATATGTATGTATATATGTATATATATATATGTTTGTGTGTGTTGTGTATACTACATAAAATATCATATATGCCATATATAAAACATTTCATGATTATTACCCAGTATAATTTTATTATGATAAAAAACACAGGTAATCCACAATTCTAATTGTTAAAAGTAAAGTTTGCTTTCAGTGAAAAACTGTCATGTGGCTTCTATTCTGCTCCAGAATTGCTTTATTGCATGAAAATAGAAATTTGAATCACCTTGACCTCATGTACTGTGGGACAAATTATGCCAGAATCACAACTGTTCCATCTGCCTTCACATTCCATTTTAGTCACAACTTAATTTAAATGTTTTGTGCCTTGGCAATCATTGCATTGCAATGAAAAGAGACAACAGAAATAAACGAGATGTTGCTTTGTTCTGTCTGATTAAGTCATGATTCAAGGTAACATTCAGGTGACATTACAAGTTGTCAAAACAACAGTGTGCCTTATTTTAGGCATGGAAAAAGGTGTGAAGAAAGTCCATTTCCCCATCCAATATAAGTGACAAGGTCGAGATGGGAATGCTCTTGTGTCTATAAAAATATATCACCATTTAAAGAATTCTATTATTGGCACAGTGGAAGCTATATCTTAGAGAGGCCTCCATACTGTGGGTAATTATCACAATCCAGCATGTTAATTGCTTTTCGATCTCCAGACTGTGCTTTCAATGAGTCTTGTTGAGTGTTGCTGGGACACACTTCCCCTTATATTTAAGGTGGGCAGCCTTTCTCAAAAGATAGCATCATCTTTGACTATCGACCAGATAAGGAAGTATTACCCAAGGCTTTAAAGTTTTGAAGCACCGAAGCCAATAAACCTTTTCTTTAAAAGTCCGTTTAATACAGATTTATTCCAAGAAATACTATATTCCTCATGTCTGTGTTTTCCTTTTAAACAAAGTGAAGTTTATTTTTCATCATTGTTACAGTGAATGTTTTATATTCATAAACACACATACACATACATGCACACAATGTAGTCAGCATATTTTAACTTACTCAAAGCTAATATTTTATGACCCTACCAGAATCTTGTAGTTAGATCTTAGGTCATCTAGCCTGTGAAAAAGAAAGTACTGTGCTTCTTAATACCCCTTTAAGAAGATAGAGATTGTTTGGGTACATGGTTTTAGAAAGGTAAGAGTGCGACCTAGTAGGAAGAAAGAAAATAAGCCGCAGGCGTAGTAGTAGGGGAGGAAGATGAGAGCCTGTGTCTTCAAATATAAAAATCAACCACAAGAGAAAGAAAGCACATATTAATTCTCATACAAAACCCTCCTCGGCTGATGTACTCCCTGCAATAGGGCTACATATTCTGAATCTACCTAATTAGTGCCCTCAAATGGGTAAAAAATATTTGAATATCTATACTTAAGGGGGACACTTTCAGTCAAGCCACCGAATCTTACTCCATGGTCTCCATAGGATCCTGGATGCATCATAATGCAAAATGTATTCAATCCAACTTAAAAAGCACTCAAATCTTTCATAGTCTCAACCGTGTTTGAAACTCTATTGTCCAACCCCCTTTTAGAGATTCAAGGTAATCTTAATTAAAACAGCTGTTAAAACGTGTGACAGTAACCAACCACCATCTGACATAAGACCCACTCTACAAGACTGAATCCAACCCTACACTGCTTGTGTGACCAAGAACCAGAGACTAGATAACCCAGAGATGTAAGGTAAAACCAAACATGCCTTGTCTAAAAACATATATCAATAAAATGACTCCTAATGATATTTTCCTATACTCATAGATCAATGCTTCTTTCATTAATTTTCAGAGAAGCAGCAGATGGGAACAAATGCAGAGAGTTGAAGCCACACATTACACAGAGATAGAGTCGTAATGGGAAGTCTCCATATAACTACTCACTTCAGAGTTCAGGAAGAGGAGGCAGAGCAAATAGAAAAGCCAGCGGGGCTAGAGAACATAAGTAGGACAAAGGCCTCCGAATCAACTCACCAGGATACATGTGAACTTACAAAGACTGATGCAGAAAGCACAGGGCCTGCATGGGTCTGCAGCAGGTCCTCTCTCTATATATTACAACATTTAGCTTAATGTACTCTGAGGATTCTTGCAGAAGAGCATAAGTAGATCTCCAATTCTTGTCCCTCTCTTGGGGAACTTTTCCTCCTGTTGGGTCATCTGTTACAAGGTTGTGATGATTTTTTTTTGCTTTATCTTATTATAAAGCTGTTCTTTTCTAATGAGAGACAGAAGATAAAAGACAGAAAAAAAGACATATAAGGGAGAAGGGAAGATGGGAACATGGAGTAGTAGAGGGACAGAGAACTATAATCAGAATGCATGATTATGAGAAAAGAATCTATCTTCAATAAAAGTGAGGAAAACCTGTTTAAAAATTTACCTATTTCCCACACACCATGGTACAGAATATGTACTTTTATTCCAAAAGTAAGGAGTCTGGACATAATACAGAATTCAGGACAAATGACAGCCTGTAATGCTATATCCAGCATCTAGGACATTATCTTCAAAGGAATTAGGTGGCTCTGCTCTTCTTCTTTACCTACAACATGCAACATTCCTTCTCCCTGTAGCAGAATCCATTCTTGTAGGCAACTCTCTTTTCCAGATATCCCATGGCTCTGGCTTCTTCAGCACTTGGGCTTCCTACTTAAACCAAGACTTCCCTTTCATAATTACATACAATGATCTGCCACTGCATCCTGCCTTCCCAGCGCTGTCATGCAGGAATGGCCCTACCATGTGCTGCCTGGACTCAGAGCAACTCTGAAACCATGGTGGAAGAATCCATGATCTATCATGCTTGCATCCTTCATGCCTGTAAAGGCAGGACCATTTGAACAAAGCTGACAAGTTCAACTGCCATCCTGGGGGAATCCTGGCTCTCTTTAATCATATTAATAATAGCTTTTATATTTAGTTGCTTTCTAGGAAAAATAAGATTTCAAACTTTTCCCCCCCAATTTGGAAGTTTAGCTCAGTGGCATTGTCTTTAGAGGCAATCTCTTCTCTTTCTCCTAAGGCAATGTAGAAGGCCTCTGCAGTTTTGGATGCAATGTAACGTTTCTTGTGGTGTGTGTGTTTCTTTTAAACTGTTCTTTTGTTCCTGGCCTATCTTTTGTTTTCACTGTATCTTGAATATGCTATTAATAAGCATGACACAGTTTACCTGTTATACTTATTTTTTTTTTTACTAAATAAACCAGCCCATTACTCTTTAATTTAGTCTTAATCGAGTTCTTTGTTAAAAAATCACAGCCTTTTGCTCTTGTTCTACCAGATCAATGGCCCCTAGTCTGTGACTAATGTTTTACTCTTTAAAACCTTATAGTCCAGACAACACAAGATGCATTACACTCACTGTTCCTAGCCCTTTATCCTTTGATTTCAAAATCTGACCACTTGTATTGACCAGACTTCTTCCATATTTCTCTGAAAAATAACATTGTCATTTTCTTCTCCATGGTAGAACACTGTCTGCACCAACATCTGCTTGAGCAGTTTTTATTACTGTATGTGATAGATGAAAGTACTGAAAAAAGCTTTATTTGAGTTTACATTTCCAGTGTGATAAGAGACCATCATGATGGACAGTCACGTTGCATAGTGGTAGGCCAGGTGACAAAAGCAAGAACTTCAAGATCACATCTACAGGTGCAAACAGGAAGCAGGGATAGTGAACTGGTAAAGGTGCAAAGAATTCCAATTCAACATCACCTCCAGTAATGTCCATTAAGAGCAAACTTCATACTTCCTCCAGACAGCACTGTTAACTAGGGACCATGTGTTCAAATATTTGCATGCATGGTGGGACATTTTATTCAAACTACTACAGTGGCTATTTATTGTAACAGCCTGAACAAACAAAGAAATATATGAATAGAATGTTAAAAGGAACAAATGACAGCAATTTGAGTTACTTAGAGCTGGGTAAAGCCAAAGTAGACTCTCAAAGCTCACGTGCATGCAGTATCTCAGTGGTCATCAGGACTGAACCTACAGCCTTGCAAACAACAATCAAATGCCATAACATTGGGGCTATAGAGTGATATGTTTATTTGTAATTTGTCTTTATTCATTATCATTGGTTATCATGGCTGTCATTGATATAAATAAGATCATTTTAAATCATAGAATTTATGTCAGTTAAAGATTTGAAGCTCACTGTAAGAGAATAGAGCCACAGGAATGGATTATAATTCAGATACATATAGAGACGTTTATTGTGCATAGACCACAGTTGCTAATCATACTGACAACTCCATTTACTTACATTATAGAGGTAAAACGAAGTTTAACTACAATGACATTACTCATCACCTAGAGCTGTTTCACGATACAACAGTGAAATGAAAAAAAAAAAAAACGCGTATAAAATTGCTTGAAGCACACAGGAAATAACAATTGTCAAGTTTTTCTGAATAGATCATAAAAATATATACTAGCAAATTTATTAAAAGCATTGTTCATTCCTTCCATCTATTCCATTCTGAAAAGTATTTTAGAGTCAATGATTTACTTCTGGGTCCTTACTACAGTTCTATTTTTATCATATATTTTATATATTTCATTATTTGGATTTAGCTTTGAGAAAAATCTATGCTTAGAAAGTCAGGCATCACCGTTTTCCTCGTAAACTGTTTTCTTATATGTGAGCACACATCTCATCATTTTGCTTAAGATACCAGTTACAGAACAAAGAAGCTTAACTCTACCTTAGAGAATGACTGAGTTTACTGTGGTCATTCACCAAAGTACAAATGAGTAAGCCAACGTCAGCTGAAACTCCCTAAACCCCATCTTAGCTCAGGAGAAGACTCAGGATGGCTGTCTCCTCCTGTCTAATTGCAGGATACTCAAAGGGTCAAAGAATCTCCCTCCAGCAATTGCTTAGGACTTGTGTGACTCTCATGAGTGGCCTTGTGAATTCTACTTTCCTGCTTTCTGAGATTTATATTTCTTCATTCCTTAGTCTTCAGAGTGTCCTCTCATACTGCAGGAAGAATGTTTCATTCAGGAAGCAGTGTCACACAATAACTGTACTTGCTTTGATGTTCAGCCAAGCCACACACTTTTTCATTGAAATAACTGAACATAAAACTGTTAGTTTCAAGATCTAGAAGGAATATATTCTGGAAGATAAAGCTACCTACATCACTAAACTGTTGTTAGCTGCTAATGTAAATAACTTTACTGTATTAATTATGCACTCAGCCCTGTTCGTGGATCTATTGTACAGAATTGGATTTCTGCATTCATCCTATATTCCCATTCTGAAAACTAAGATGGGAATGCAGCATAAGCCTTGGAATCCTTGAGTACTTTACCATCTTGAGTGGTATTGCTGTCATTCAAAAAGAAAAAAAAAAGAAAAAAAAGAAACCAGAAAAAATGTTTCTATCTTCTCCTCGGGCTATAAGAGTACAAGACAAAATGTCCCTTAAATGAAACCTTATCTACCAACTCCTTGATCTTGTGCTTCTTTGACTTACTTAAGAACAGGGAGATAAATATTTCTGTCTTGTACTTTCAATGAGCCTAAGGCAGTTTGAGGAGTAGTCCAACTTGGTTGAGACTAAATTGATACTGTAGAATAGAGATAGGGATGAAACAATTACCTAAATAGGCAGACAGAAATATGAATGGCTTAGTAGGTGAAGACTGGGAGACTTTTGAATTGCATGCAAGGAAAAGTCTATGTTACCATGAATGACTTTTAAATTTGTTTCTACCACAGCCTCAGGGAGGAAAAAGTACAGAGAAAAGTCCAATTACCTCAGAAAATTCTGAACTAATCTTGAGCAGAATATTGGCAGAAACATGCTGGGAAAGGCCACTTTGATGAAGCCTTTGTCAGAAATGAATAAATTGTTACTGGAAACCACAGTGATCATGCATGTTACACAATAACAAAGCATTTGGCTGAAATCTGCTTGGTGAAGAATAGAATTTGTAAGTAAGGAAATTGGACATTTTACTGAAGAAATATTGAATGAACAAATTATTTCTTCTTTATGCTTATATTGGAGAAGAGCAAAATAATTTAAGGAGAACTTAATCAACAGTTAACCAAAAGAAAATCAAGAGTTTGAATTTCTCAATCTATTCATTGTGAAGAACAGCAAAAGAGCATTAGGAGAAAACACAGTGAGACTGCAACCTCAGAAACGCACTTGGAAGTTACCAGCTCTCTCAAAAGAGGCTAAGGACTGTCTGTACTAAGATGGGGAAAGGAAGATATCTTGAAATGTTATGATTCATCAGTACATCGATATATTATCTTCAAATAGGACCAGAGTTTAAGATTAAGGCAGCAAAGTTAGCAAGAAGTCACAAGAGGAGTAACAGAAATCCAGAAAAGTTAGGTTTCCCCAGCTAATCTTATGATGTTAAAAATTCATATGTTTCTATCATAACTGCAAGTATAAAAGGATGAGCAGCTAGAATATTTGAGAGACTAAAATGTTGTTTAGGACAAAGCTGACATCAATTGTTTTGGTCCCCAGATACAAGAAGACACAGAGATCATTCTCATCGTTCTACCTTGTGAATACAAAGCTAAAAGTATATATCTAAAGGCCCAAAAGTATGCAATGTTGACAAGAAGCAACTTGATCGGATAATTACCAGGCACTAGTACTGTGTGTGTGTTACATATTCTAGCTAGTTATATCCAGTCCAGTCCATCCTGAAAAGACAAGAGCCTTTCCCACTAGTGAAGATTAGAGGTTTGCATACTTTACACTTATTTATTATACTTTAAATTTATAATGCCTGATCTTTTGATATTTGTAAGGGAAGGCAGAACATGTTCCTAGGAGCTCTGAAGTTGTATTACTTCTTCTTCAAGACATGAGACTTTTCCGATCTCCTTGCATTCAGTCTAACAGAGTTGCAGTCTTTACACAGCCTGGCTCTAATGGGTCTTCCATGGCTTTGCTGCCTCCTGAGCGCTGCTAATAATAGCGTGGAGTTTTAGAGGCTGGATGGCTGAATGACCTGGTACAACTCCACAACCGAACACTTTAAAATGTCTCACTAGTTCCATATGCTTTGAATAGTTCTGAAAATCATATCAGTTTACCTCCGAGAACCCTGATTTCATTGTCTTTACCTGAAATTAGATTGCAGGATGCTGTTGTTGGAATTTTTCTTGTTTTTCTTGTTTTATTTCCCTGTGGATACGTATGTACTTATTCTTTTTTATTTATTTTTTAAAAATTAATACACTCTTTAAACTTTAAAGATGTCTCACTTTACTACGTAGTAATACTGTGCTTTTGTTTGAAAATATTTCCTATTTGCTTCTATTTGCCTGAAATTTTCATGGTGTCATTTTTCTGATGAGGAAGAGGCATGGAGAGTGGGTATGAGGTAGTGGGGATTTGAGAGGATCTGGGATGAGTGGACAGAGGGGACTCTGTAGTTGAAATGTATTGTATAATAGAAAAATCTATTTTCAATAAAAAACTATCATTATGTGCATATATGTATATTCCTAAATATAAAAGAAAAATATTTGCTTATATATGAAATCTATGTAAGGATAACTTACCTAATACACTAAAATATCCACTTAATGTTTTCTTAAATTTATTCAATATTTATTTACTTATTTATTTATTTATTTATTTATTTGTGTGTGTGTGTGTGTGTGTGTGTGTGTGTGTGTGTAGACTGGAGGACAACTTATAAGATCTGGTTCTCTTTATCCATTAAGTGGGTCCCAGAGGCTGAATTCAAACCATCAAGTTTAAAAGTAGGTGTCTTTAATTACTGAGCAATTTCCTTGAACCCACTTAATTTCATCTTCATATGCTAACCAGTAAAACTATAACTTGCTGTACAAAGTGATTTGAAAGCCTCTATTTTTTTAAAAGATAATGGACTCTAATATGGGTTGGCCACCATGAAGTACTATCACATCATTAGCATGTATTCAATCATTAATTGACAATCATGTGTTTAATGTAAAAGAACCACCTTGTTCAATTGGCAAACAGATAGAATTATAATCTGTGGTCATTACAAATGTATTTAAAATACTTAATACTCAATATTTAGTACTGATTCACATTTCTGGCCTGAATTCTTTGGCTTTCAAAACTTGGCTTCTCAGTTTCCAGTACTAAAATCACAAGCTGCACAAACCGGATGTGGCAAAGTGGTGATCAAAAGTTTGTAATATAACATTGGTAGATACTGGGCTCTTTGAAGACAGAACGGAATTATTTATAGCCCCACAGAAAGTGAGTTTTCTTGTATGTTATAGTTAGCACTAAATATTTGTTATGTTTTTATGTCAATATTGTAGAATTTATCTTATACAACAGGTATTCGTCATATGATTCAGCAATAGCCTTAAGACAAATGAACAATCTTTGGAGTACATTTGATAAAACTTGAATAATTTTCCAAGTATTTACCGGATTTAAAAAACCCAATCTTTTCTTCTACACTAGTAAAGATATCAAAAGAGTGCTCAATATACAAATCTTCAGTTAATTGCTATCTTCATCAGTAATATTGAATAAAAACTGGATATGAAGTTTATAATACTATAACCTGTTTGTGCAAAATTGTTTCCAATATATGTATGTCTTTAACAGTAAGTTCAGTAAGTTACTCTTGAGTTATATACACTAATTCTTACTCTCTGAGTTTTAGAATACAGGGCCAATGATAGGAAACAACCTTGAACCAGTGTCTTATAGTGTGTAAATTACTGCTGTTCTCTGTTCTGTTATATTGTCCAATAGGTTTTGCAACAAGCTTGTCCATTTCAGGTGTGAAAGCAGGAAGGGAGCAAGTAATAGGTTTGTTTTCTCAGTTTCATATGGTTTCAAGTCTGTCGGCCTAGGGCTATGGCAGGAACTCTATTAGAGACACTGGCTCCTATTTGGTTTCCTGTAACACTTGCTTCTTCAATTTTCTCAAGGCCAGAAGTGTTGTGGTTTTGCACTGAGCCTTCGACATCAGGAAGAACTATATGTTTATTTAGCAACATCCTTGGTAAATCATTTAATAAGCAACATAATGTAAAATATGATGCATTCATATTTTACTAATGTCTACATGTATATCATCAGTGATACATCATCATCATTAAATGTATTACTATGCTATACATATATTCGTTAACTGTAACCTTGTAACACAAGGTTCTTTGTTTTGAAAATGTGTGAGAAATGTTTATGTTCTTTTTTTTTTTTACATTCTCCCAATGGAGGACATTTAACTTTTACTCCAGTTTATTTTCAATTTTTTTTTGTAATTGCAGCCCATATTCTAGAAAGAATTCTTTAAGATGTCAGTTGCTAAAAGGATTTTATCTGTTATCTGTCCAGCATTACTCCCGTCATCCCTAGAGTGATTACAATCTCAAGCAACAGAACACAGACTTTGGAAGAAATTAAATATAATCACAGACTTGCTTCTTTGTTATCCATACTGAGAAACCTCTTGTCCTCACAATTTCCATCATTCTAAATATGTTTCCCTTAACTCATTAATATGCTTTGGGAAAATACCACTAATCATTATCAATTTAAGTAAAGACATTGGTCCTTATTTGTTTTGCTCTTTATGAAATACTCAATGCTGTTAATCAAGAAGGCAGCACTCAAATAACCAGGATGCTGAGAAAACCTTCTTCCAGAAGACTTCACAATGTATGAACCCCAGGAGGCCAGAGAGTGTGTGATTAGCAGAAGAAGGCTCATTTGCTGTTCAACCTTGGTTTGTTTAAATCCAGCTACCATAGGATAGTCATACAACTGTGGCAAATATGTTTGAATATGTTACTCTATGCCACACAAAACTCTTTAAATGATGACAATGATTTTTTTTTCTCCTAAGGGTAGCAGCAGGGCAGTATGAGTAGTTTATGATATTTTTTTTAATATATAAAAGCTGTTATCTGGGTTTGGCAAAGTTTGTGGAGATGCAGCTGTGTCCTCCAAACTTCATATGAATTATTTAACACCTAGAATCCTTTTGTGTTTTTATGAAAGATAAACTAAACATTCCCATGTGGAGAGTAAAAATTAAAATAAAATAAAAAATAAAATAAGACACTCGGGAAAAGTCACTAAAACTGTATAAGTTTTTAAAAAGATTTTCAGGAAACAAGACTGTGAAATAATTTATATGTTGATTTTTCTACTTGCATAATGATTTTCTTTTTACTTCTTATAAAATTCTAATATTCTGTGATATTTAAAGCATTTGTTTAACAGACCATGTAGGTCATGAACATGTACATAGTATATTTCATGTTTTGTGGTTTACAGATACCAAATTATATTTTACTCTCTGGAAATTTGTAAAGTTGGTAGCTCATAAAGGTTTCAAGATTTTGTGGTGAAGAGTTACAGGGTAATATGGTTGTTTGTCATGTGCTCAGATATTAATATGAGTTATATTTTGTTTGTCAAAATCATTTTTGACTAACATATGAAAAAATTTGTCTGAGATTCTTTTTTTTTGTTTGTTTTTTCGAGACAGAGTTTCTCTGTGTAGCTCTGGCTGTCCTGGAACTCACTCTGTAGACCAGACTGGCCTAGAACTGAGAAATCCACCTTCCTCTGCCTCCCAAGTGCTGGGATTAAAGGCATGAGTCACCACCACCCGACTTGTCTGAGATTCTTGCTGAAACTTCCTTACACACTTAACTTACTGAATTAATGTCATTCCTAACAGTTTCTCATACATGAGCAGTACACTGCTTAGTTTTTGTCATCATGACACACATCTATAGATATCCTTGATGAAGGAATCTCAATTGAATAATTTCCTTCATCAAGTTGGCCTGGGGATTTGGATGCTATTCTTGACTAATCATTGATCTTAGAGGGCCCAATTCATTGTGGTCGGAGATCTGGGTCATGTGACCCTTGCTTGCTCTTGAACTCAAGCTAAGCCAACCCTGGAGAGCAATCCCACTAAACAACATTTCTCCTCTACTCCAGTTCCTGCCTCCAGGATACTTCCACGATCTCAGTTATTTTACGATGTAGGCCAAAGAGACTCTTTACTTCCAAGTTGCTTTTGGTTATGGTGTTTATCCTATGAATAGAAAAGAAGCCAGAAGAAATATTGAATATCTTCGGATTTAAGGGACTAACAGAAGTTCCTTCTCACAACTACTAATAAAAGAATCAAAGTTAATTATTTTAGAATTAAGTTGTAACTTTTAAAATTATTTTTAAAAAGATGAATGCTGAAAAAATATAAGGAACTGTCTAAGAAGCGAAATAGAAAATAATTATAGTTATATCTAAGAGCTATGACAGAGAAACAAAAAGTGAAAGAGGATATGAAATGGAGACAAAAGGCAGTTGAAATTCTTTAAATGTCTCTATGCAATGATGGCTGTGTTTTTTCATATAACTATTGTTTTATCAAAATTTTATCATTTAACATTTTTAAATAGATTAATAGAGTTAAACAGATTAATAAAGCAATGCACTCTCTAAATTTTATGCCTTATACATTGCGAGATGCAAACACCTAGAACTTAATCTTAAAGCCCTAAGATGGGATGTGCTTAGTCACATTATAAAAGAGCCATGCTTAATTTTCTTAGGTTGACAATTCAGTTATAGTCTTTTGTTTTTCATTCTTATTGACTCTTTGTGAGTTTCACATTATGCACTCCAGTGACACTCATCTCCCTGCCCCCTCATATCTGCCTTTCAGCCTTGCAACTTCCCTGCTAAACTAATGCACACCATGCACACACACACACCCCACCACCACCAACACCACCACCAACAACAACAAAGAAAACATCTAATTATAGAAGGGGTAGTAATCTACAGTGTGTCCCACAGTATATCCCTCCCTCTAGTCACACATCTTCACTTGCAAATGCTCATTACAATGAGTCACTGTTCTGGTTCAAGATCTCTGGCTTTTGTGATGTCATCAATATTGGATCTTCATTGAGACTCCTCCCATTGATCCTGTTCTTTTTCTGTATAATAGAGATCCTGCAGCTTTGGAACACTAGGACTGACCCTTGCATGGCCACACCCTCACAGATGATATAGATTTGGGAAAGGACCAATTCAGAGCACTAGAACTGAACCCTGATGGTAGTGCGTTAGTATGCTCTATCCATGTGATCACAAAGCGCTCCCCAAAACTGTCTCAATTAGGGCACCCAATGGTGCTATCAAAGGAGGCAGGGTCAGCTCTCCTGCTCTCATGTCATTGGGACCAGTTCACCTGATCCAGGTAGCAGGGCTAGCCATTCATAGCAGGCTACTTCTCTCCAACCTTGTGTCTCCAGTTCCATCTCTCTTAATTTACTTTTCTTTCTCTGACTACCACATACTACATATTGTGGTGGCTACTACTACAGGCTGGCTAGGCAGCTTGTGGACCCATGGGTGATTTCCTCCATCAGTGCTGCATGGTGTGCTAGCAAGCAGATGTCTACGGCCCATCTGTGTCAGGTGCTGGGGAGGGGGGAGTTTCAGGGTGGCATGGCAGTGCAAAAGTCTCTGTCTGTCTTCCTCCTCCTGTCCTGTGCTGCCTGCATTGGATTGGATTTCATTTGAATGAGTCCTACACATAAGATAGTTTTGTCCACCAAACCAGGCATTAAGCTAGGGTGAACAAAGGACTGCCATCTGCTTTGCCTCTGATTGACATAAAAACAACAGCAATAAGGTATATTGTTGCCCATGGCCAGGGGGCGCTTAACTATTTTTTATTGATCTTTTCATTACTTGAAGATTTATAATCTGTCAGTAATATGTTCCCTGTATTTCTCTTCATTATAATGCACAGTTTCAGACATTAACAACTTGGACTTACTTAGCTCTGATATGAAGGTATTATTCTCAAGTGTGATATATTGAAAATATTCAAGAATATTGAAAAGAATAAAAAAAATCAAGGTGTGAAATTAATAGTCACAGAAGTTCTGAGTTCAATTTTGTCCTGGGGATTTCAGAAAAGAAAAGATTCTCTTTATCCTTAAGACTATCTATGAAAATATAGGAAAATAATTGTTTCTTCAGTGTCAAATTATAAGGTTAAATAAGTAATTATAAGGTTAAAGAAGAGTAAGATATCATCCCAGAGAATAACTTATATACATTATTTTTAATGCTTTATTTGGGGAAGGATGATAATCAGTAACAATGCCCATGTAGTCTGGATAGGTGAAAGTAACCAAAGGCAACTTCCTATATATGCCAGCACCAGAGACTTCCATTTTCAGCAGAGAATACAACAAACTACTACTATTCTGCCTTACTCTGTGATTTACCATGGACACTGAAGTGGGAATTTCAGGTTTTCTAGGAGACTTAATTGAGTCACGTCCTGTTTTCCTGGAAGCTGTCTTATGAGAGGATGTTTCACTAAGAACAGACATGTGGTGTTTTTCTGGAAGCTGTCTGGTGAAAAGGCATGTGATGTTTTGCTGGAGCAGATGCTGTCAAGGACACAAGAGGTTTGGGAAAAAGTATAAGTATAGCCCAATCGACAATGAACGATGCTCTGGCATTGTTTTACCTTGCTGGTCTTCACTGAGCTTCACTGACGCTGGTTTTGGCTGACAACACTATTGCATTGGTTTACCTTGCTTTCTTAGCTGATCTTTGCTTGTTGTGAATTTGTAGAGATACCATGCCAAAGAAATTCTGGTGATATTCTGGATGCTTCTTGCCAGTTCAGCAGACTTGTGCTGATAGGTGGAGACTCATGGTTTCTTTTGCTTTCAGCTACTGCTGATTCGTGTTTGGAGTTTTTTTCTAGTGGAATGAACTGCTGACAGTGAAGACTACAATCACCCCAAGGGACTACTTCTAAACAGGTCCATATCCCCTTTGTCTTATTTATTAGCCATCTTCCTCCTTTACCTTTGGTTGATGGGCTACAAAGAAGGTTGAATTATTTAAGAAGCCTTATGAAAGTATGTATTTTATATATAAGCCTGTGTGACATAACTTTCTGGCTCCTTCTCATTCACTGGCTTGTTCTGTCTTCACCTTTGTCTAACTTGATATTGCTCCTTCTGTTTTATAAAACTGTCCTGCTAAACTCTCTCTCTCTCTCTCTCTCTCTCTCTCTCTCTCTCTCTCTCTCTCTCTCTCTCTCTCTCTCCTCTGCTCTAAAGTAATCTCTCCTTTGTGTGTTGTTCTCATGAGAGTTCAGCTTACCCTATCTCTGACTCATTCTCGCAAATCTTTTTGTGATTCATCACTTTTTCTGCCCTTAAATTGGACGTCACTTTCAAACATAGCTGCTTCCTTCTTCATACTAACCTTACCTTCATTGTTAGGGATTAAGGATGTATGCTAAGGTCTTGTCTATATTTCAACAAGATTATACTATAATTCAGAGTGTGTCTGCATTCCAGCCAGATTACATAGACCTAAACCATCTTACGATATGATCCCTTGCCAGAGCAACCATGTTACTGGATTAAAATTCCTCTAGAGTCCTTAGTACTTAAATTTGTTTCATGAATACCAAAGACTTATGTATTCTAGCTAATGTAGACTTCAAAGATTGTGAAAAGTTTGACAAAATAAAGTAAACACCAAAACCTCATTTGAGACAGCAAACACCAAGTATGTTTACTACCTATATCCTTCCATCAAAATGCATCAAAATATGACTAGTATGGCTAGTTCAAGATGATATAATGATTTCTTACTCTTCTAGAATAGGGAAACTCAAAAAAAATTCACATCTGCACTTAGTTTCTACTGATAACATATATAATTCTGGCTTAATGTACCATAGTCTTCTATGTGTCTTCTCATAGCCAAAGAAATAGACTTTAAATCTCTTTTATGTGGGCACTCTTATGTGCTGTGTGCATGTGTTTCTCTAAATGATTTAAAAGCCATTATGAGAATGTAAATATGTAGGGTGATTATGAGTGAGCTAACTAATGAGGCTTGTTTTAAATGATATTATGTTCCTATTCAATTTGTCTCTGTGCTATGAAAGAACACAGTGTTCACTGTGCTGTTGTTCTGCAAGCACAGAGCAACCTTCTCCAAATAGATGGGAGGATGGTGTTATAAACTTGCTATAATTATGGACTTCTCCACCTCCAGAAACAAGGGAAAACAAAGGACTTTTGTTCACAATTAACCACCGTTAGCCAGCTTCTTTTAAACAGTTGAAGTATTTTATTATGATAGATATTAACCCTCTTTATGAGGATTATTACCTAAGGACCTGGTTTTCTAAACACCTTACCTATTTATCCAGTTAGACTCTGGTTAGGGCAGTAACATTTGAAACGAAGTGAGCACAAATAGTTCATCTACAGTTCATTTTCCTTCTCTGAAGGGCCATTGCAGGCTATTAAGTGGTTTAGGATATGAAGTCAGATGGCATGATTTGTATACTTTAGAAAAATATTTTGTATTTTAGCTGTATTGTTAAAAATTAATTGAAAGTACTCAGGGAATCATTTTCTGGGTTCATTATAATCATCTAGTATAGTGGTAATTATTTTGCACCAAGTCATAAAAACTGGTGACAACAATAAATAAAACAATTTCAAAGCTACCCAGAGAATACTATCACCTATTTTGAGATGGGATGGAAATACTTTGAGATTGATGCTACCTACCTTTAGTGAAAATACTGTCAAGAAGTAAGATAAAAATTAACAGGGTAAATGAAATGTGACAAACTTCATTTTGTAATTTTCCAGTGCCATTCATTCATGTTAAGTAATTGGACATGACTATAAAATGTAAAGAATGATAAAGAAAATGTATCATAAAGAAAAAAGGAAGAAAGCTATTATAGTCAGTAATCATCAATCAGTAATCAAATATCAAAGGATAAGATATTGGATTAGATAATTAAGAATATTTATAATAGAGAAAGCATCGGTTAAGTCTAAGAATAAAATAAAATATCATTTCAAAAGTCACTCATGATTCAATTTTGAAATTTTAAAAATATTTTATTTCATAACTATATATACATGTACATATATATATATATATATATGGACTTTCTCAACCAACTCTGCAGCACTCTAGGATCTGGTTGACTCCATTTCACTGCTGCTGCTGTTTTTGGTGATCATCCCATGGTACTGGCATCTCCAGTACACTGGGGTCTTCTGCTGCAACTAGGCCTCACCAATAGCTTTTCATAACCTCTTTTCATGTTGTCAAAACTCAGCTTCTTTGCATGACCCCATCATTCCTGTGCTGCCCGATGCAACTAAGGATGTAATTTCCCCAATGACCTTTCCTGTGCTCTCTCAGCTGTTTTCCATGATCCCTTCATGCCTTCAAAACGAGGACCACATGGGCCATTCTTACATATTACTAAGTATGATTGCCAGTGAGACATCTATCTCTGGAACACAGCTTCTTTCTGCTCTCAGGAAAACCTTTCCAGAAGAGTTCACCTCAATGAAGCTGATCTCTTCTTAATCACTGCTAATTTCTTAGCTTCAGCTAACCAGCATCCACTGTCCCAGTAACTTCTGCTGTTTCTGACTCCAAAATTAGAACCTCGTGGTGGTAGCTGCCATGTTCGTCTGCTTCCTGGGGATGGTGCATGCTCCCAGCCTCCTTGTTCTATTATATTTTCACCAGCTTTCTGCTTTCCAACTCTTTCACTGCTTAAGCTTGGTTTTCCTGGAATTTACTCTGTAGTCTGACCTTGAACTCAGAAATCTTCATGCCTGTCTCCTGAGTATTGGGGTTAAAGGATTGTACTAACCTAAGTTTCTCTTCACCTGGAACTTGCTTTGTACTAGGCTAGCATTGAACTTACAGATCTGCTTGCCTGTGTCTCCTGGAATTAAAGACATGAATCATCACACCTGGACCTAAGCTCTTCTACATTTCCTTTTTGAAAGATCTTTACCTCCCATGCATTTTTAGTGGTATCCTCTAAAGGGCTTGGGTTACATTTCCAGCTCTTCCCTCTACAATGCTCTAAGCTCTGGCTGACCCCATTCCACTGCTACTGCTGTTCTTGTTGGTTACCCCATGGTACTGGCATCTCCAATACACAAACATGACCACTGACCCTCAAGATCTGAATCACAGGTGTGGCCTCTATACCTGGATTATAGTTCATTCCTGATAGAGTCAAGTTGACAAACAAGAATAGCCATCACAATCCATCCCTTGTCAACTTGACACACAATTATATTTCCTTATGTCCAAATCAAAACAATTACCAGGTCATAATAGCACCTATATGTTGTATCTATTTCTTCTTCAACTGCAAATGCATATAAACAGAAAGTATAGCTGGATGGGATCTTGCTATCCAATGAAGACTTGGTTGATGACAGAATTGTCAATCAACTCTCTTCACTATGCAGCTCACCAGGAACTTTTGTGTTATTTTATGAATGAGATAAGATGACACTGTAAATTTAAACATAAAAGGGGGTCATGTTTAATTCCTTATCATTATTTTGCTGGCTTTAAAGTCCCATTGATACATAAACGAGGAGCATATGACGTGTAAAAGTGCAGATACTAGGTCTCTTTCCAGTCAAACAAGTTATTTGTTCTCCAGTCTTGCTGTGTAACTACAGCAACACCATATGCTGGGTAATTTATCAACAATATTATTTTATTTCTTATAGTTCTAGATACTCTGAAGGAATAGGCTTGGATTTTGTCTTCGTATGGGCTTTCTTTAGTACTTCTAAATTGGCAGCAATTTTGTCCTGGAAGGGAATATCCTTTCTGCTTCCAAGTTAGCATCTTGTTCCTATATGTTCAGGAAAGGACATATTCAAGGTCATTTTTTTAATTAATTAATTTATTAATTTAAAATCAAATCATAATTTTTACTTAGTCACAAAATAAGTTATAAACACAAAAAGTCAGGACATGGGGAAGGGGCTGACACCGGAGTGTGGGTGTTCATGGGGAATACAGATAAGTCAAGGTCATCTTTGATGTGAGATGAAAAATGCAACAGGCAGGATGCTCTGTTTGTGGGGAAAAAATGGGACCAAGCACTCACCAATTCCTAGAATCCAAACATTTACTGTTGCTACTAGCATTAGTAGAATTATCAAATACTTCAATTGGCATGCCCATTAACAAAATAGGGACATAGCACATTTTCTTAACCTTATAATGAAACTGAAATGAATCAACATAATTATTCAAAACAATACCACGAATATTTACATGTTAATCATTATTTTCATTGTCATCTGTAAAGGAAAAAATACATTTATGGAGAATACTGTACCTTGATATCACTCTCAGGGTTTCATTTTATAAGAGTTTCTTTTCTTACTTAGGATCATCTTTACCTTGTTTCCATAAATTTTTGAAATTTAATAATATATAAGCAGCTTAGAAAATAATCCTAATTCAAATTTAGAAATTCTAAAATCCTCAAAATAACAGAATTGTAACCCTCTGCCCCCCCCTTTTTTTTAATGACATGAAGAGGCTTGAGAGATGAGAGACGCTCAAGACTTAAAGGGAGAAACCTTAGATGAAGTGTCTGACAGTAGGTAGAGGGAACTTATAGAGTTTATCTCCAGCAGGAAGACAGGGCATCAAGTGAGGGAGAGGGTTGTAATTCCACAGTCAAAACTCCGACCATAATTGTTCCTGTCTGAAAGAACTGCAGGGATGGAAATGGAGAGGAGCCTGAGGAAAAGAAGGTCCAGTGACAGGCTCAAAGTGGGATCCAGCTCAAGGGGAGGTCCTAAGGTCTGACATTAAAGAGACCTATCATTACTGCCTCTGGAAGACCCAACAAGCAGCTGAAAGAGCCAGATGTAGATATTCTCACCCAACCAATGGACAGAAGCTGCTGACCTTTGTGGTTGAATTATGGAAAGGCTGAAAGAAGCTGAGTAGGAGGGCAACCCTGTAGGAGGACCAGCAGTCACAATTATTCTGGACCCTCAAGATCTCTCCAACACTGGACCACCAAAAAGGCACCATACACCAGCTGATATGAGGCCCTGAACACATATACAACAGAGTATTTCTAGGTCTGAGTTCAATCAAAAATGATGCACCTAACCCTCAAGAGACTGGAGGCCCCAGGGAGTTTAGAGGTCAGGTAGAGTGGGGGTTGGGGGTTGGGCCAGCCTAGTAGAGACAGGGATTGGGTTGAAGGTATAGGATGTGGAACAGTTGGAGGGTGGGCAGGGGGAATAAAATCTGGTGTGTAAAAAAATTAATAAAAGACAAAACGGAAAATAAAGATTATTATTAATTGCAACAATATAAATAGTACTATTAAAATTTATTATCATTTTACTCTAAATAATTTTGTGTTTTCAGTCTGCAAGATAATATCCATGGCTATTTTGCATGAATATTAAGGAGATTATTCCTCTCACAGACATAGCACTTTTTAAAAAAAAATAACTTATTTATTCACTTTACATTCCAATATTACACCACTCTCCTTTGTGTACCTCCTCATGAAGGTCCTCCACCTTCCTTCCTCCTCATCCCTTCACATACTACATCCCCATTCTTCCTTTCCCACACACATCAGTACTAGGCACAACTTCTCCCAATGAAGAGAGACAAGGTGGCCCAGTTAGGGCAGCAGAATCCACAGGCAAGTAAGCAACTGGTTCAAGGACAGCCCCTGCTCCAGTTGTTAGAGAACCTGTATGAAGACCATGCTGCATGTCTGTTATATATGTGTGCAGGGCCTATGACCAGCTGGTGCTTGCTACTTGTGTTTACTTCAGTCTCTGTGGATCCAAAAGGAGCCAGGTTAGTTGATTTTGTTGGGCTTCCTGGAGAGGTCTTGTCTTCTTTGGGTTCCTCAGTCTTTCCCTGAGCTCTTTCATAAGACTACCCCAAGCCATCTATTGTTTGGCTATGGATTTCTGCATCTCTTTCCATTGGCTGCTGGGTAGATCAACTCAGAGGACAGTTATGCTAGGTTCCTGTCTGCAAGCATAACAGTTTATTATCAATAATGTCTTGTCCATGGGATAGGTCTCTATTTGGAACAGTCAATGGTTGGTCATTCGCTCACTCTCTTCTCTATCTTTTCTCTGCACATCTTTTAGGCAGGACATCTTTTGTGTGGAAGATTATGTGGGTAGGTTGCTGTCCTTATCCCTCCACTGGGAATCATTCCTGGCTAAAGGGATTGGCTATTTCAGGATACATATCCCCCACTGTTAGTAGTCTCAGTTAAAATTGCCTCCATAGGTTCCCAGGGGCCACCCTCAATCCCAGGTTTCTGGCATATCCAAGCAACTGCAACCCACCCAGTCCATTTCCATTCTTTCTCCCCTGCTCTCTCTACATGTGATCCCCACACTCAACACACTCTCATCTCCCATTCCCTCCCTCCATATACTTCCCATATCTATCTTGTTTCCTTTTCTGAAGAAGATTCAAGCATCATCCCTTGTGCCCTTCCTGTTGCTTGTCTTCTGAGGGTCTACTGATTATAGCGTGGTTAACCTGTACTTTATGACTAATGTCCACTTATAAGTGAGTAAATACCATACTTGTCCTTTTGGGTCTGGGTTACCTCACTCAGGATATTTTATAGTTCCATCTATTTGCTTGAAAAATTCAAGATGTCTCTATTTTTAATAACTGAGTAGTATTCCATGGCACAAATGAACCACATTTTTTTTTTGGTCTGAAGTTCCTACTTTATTTTTTATTTAATGTTTTTTATTACTTATTCACTTTACACCCCACTCACTGTTCTCTTCTAGTCACCCGCATCTCACAATCCTTCCTGTAACTCCCTTCTCTGAATGGGTAAGGCCCCCAGGTTATGCTCCCTCTACCTGGGCACTTCAAGTCTCTGCGAGGCTAGTTGCTTCCTCTCTGTCTCACTGATGCCAAACAACGCAGTCCAGCTACAAGACCATATCCCACAAACAGACAATGGCTTTTGGGACAGTTCCCGCTCAGGTTAATCAGGACCCACAGGAAGACCAAGCTGAACATCTGCTACATATGTGCAAGGGGCCTAAGTCCAGCCTGTGTATGTTCTTTGGTTGGTGGTTCAGTCACTGAGAACCCAGAGGGTCCAGGTTTGTTGACTTTGTTGGTCTTCTTCTGGAGTTCCTATCTCCTTCAGGGCTTGTAATGCTTCCCCCAATTCTTCCATGAGTCTCCAAGCCCCATCCACTGTTTGGCTATGGGTCTCTGCATCCCCCTGTGTCAGCTGCTGAATGAAGCCTCTCAGAGGACAACCATGCTAGACTTCTGTCTGCAAGCATAAGAGAGTTCCATTAATAGTGGCAGGGATTGTTGCTTGCCTATAGATGGGTCTCAAGTTGGACCAGTTACTGGTTGATCATTCCCTCCATCACTGCTCCATCCTCCACATCAGTATTTCTTGTAGACAGGATACAGTTTTTGTTGAAACTTTTGTGGATGGGTTATTATCTCTATCGCTCTACTGGTAAACCACCATTTTTATGTATTCTTCAGTTGAGGAGCATCTAGGATGTTTCCAGTTTTTTGGTATTATAAATCAAGATGTTATGAACAGTTGAGCAGGTGTCTTTGTGGGTTGTTGTAGAGTCTTTTGAGTGTATGTCTGGGACTAGTATGTCTGGATCTTGAGGGAGAACTATTCCCAGTTTTCTGAGGAACTGCCAGATTGATTTACAGAGTGGTTGTACAGGTTTGTATTCCCACCAACAATGGAAGAGTATTCTCTTTGCTACACAATCACCAGTATTTACTGTCCCTTGAGTTTTTGATCTTAGCCATTCTGATGGGTGTAAAATGGAATCACAGAGACATTTTGATTTGCATTTCCCTGATGACCAAGGATAGTGAACATATTCTTAAATGCTTCCCAGTCATTCCAGATTATATTGATGAGAATTCATTATTTAGCTTTATACCTCATTTTTAAAAAATTGGGTTATTTGGTTTACTGGTGTCTAATTTTTTGAGTTCTTTGTGTATTTTTGATATTTAACCTCTGTCAGATGTAGGGTTCCTGAAGATCTCTTCCCTGTCTTTTTGTTCTATTGATAGTGTTCTTTAACTTACAGAAGCTTTTCAGTTTCACGAGGTCTCATGTATTAAATGTTTATAATAGTGTCTGAGTCATTGCTGCTCTGTTCAAGAAGCTGTCTCTGGTACTGAAGACTTCAATACTATTCCTCACTATCTGATGCAATGTATCTGTTTTTACATTGAGGTATTTGATCCATCTGTACTTGAATTTTGTGCAGTGTGAAAACATGGATTTATTTACATTCTTCTACATGCAGCTATCCAGTTAAAGCACCACCATTTGTTGAATATACTCCCTGTTTCCTATTGTAAGTTTTTTGGCTTCTTTGTCAAAAATTGTCCATAAGTGTTTTAGTCAGTATTTCAATTCCTGCAAAAACATCATGAACAAGAAGCAAGTTGAGGAGGAAACGATTTATTCAGCTTACATTTCTACATTGCTGTTCATCACCACTGGAAGTCAGGACTGGAACTCCAGTAGGTCAGGAAGCAGGAGCTGATGCAGAGGATATGGAGGGATGTTACTTACTGGCTTGATACTCCTGGCTTGCACAGCTTTCTTTCATAGGGAACCCAGGACTACCAGCACAGGGATGGCACTACCCACACTGGACACTTCCACCCTTGAGCACTAGTTAAGAAAATGGCTTACAGCTGGGTCTCATGGAGGCATTTTCTCAGGGAAGCTCCTTTCTCTGTGATAATTCCAGCTTATGTCATGTTGACACACAAAGACAGCCAGTAAAATAGGTGTGTGGGTTTATTTTTGTATCCTCTATTCGATTCCATTGATCAACCTGTCTGTTTCTATACCTATACAATGCAGTTTTTATTACTATTGCTTTGAAGTTCTTTTATTGTTCAGGATTGTTTTGTCTATCCTGGATTTTTTTGTTTTTCCATATGATGTTGAGAATTACTGTTTCAACATCTTTTAAAATTATGTTGGAATTTTGATGGAGATTACATTGAATGTGTAGATTGCTTTTGATAAGATAGCCATTTTTACTATGTTAATTTTATCTATCCATGAGCATGAGAGATCTTTTCATCTTCTGATATATTTCTCAATTTTGTTATTTAGAGACTTGAATTTTTTTTTAAAATTTCACGTGTTAAGTTAGAGTTACACAAATATATTTTACATTTTGTGGCTATTGTAGATGGTATTGTGCCCCTTATTTTTTTCCTCAGCTCAATTATCATTTGCATAAATAGGGCTACTGATTTCTTTGAGATAATTTTGTATCCAGCCAATTTGCCGAAGGTGTTTGTCAGCTGTAGGAGTTCTCTACTAAAAGTCTTGGGACATTTATATAACTATCATATTATCTACAAATAGTGATATTTTAACTTCTTCTTTTCCAATTTGTATCCCTCCTATCTCCTTCAGTTGTCTTATTGCTCTAACTAAAAGTAAAGTACTATACTGAAGAGGTAGGGAGAAAGACGACAGCCTTGTCTTGTCCCCAAGTTTTGGGGAATTGCTTTAAGCTTCTCTCTATTTAATTTGATGATGGCTATTGGTTTGCTGTATACTATCTTTTAAATGTTTAGGTATGTACCTCATCTCTCCAAGCTTTTTAACATGAATGGGTGCTGGATTTTCTTAAAGGCTTTTTCAGCATCTAATAAGAAGATTGTGTGCTCTATTTTTCCTTTCAGTTTGTTTATACAGTGGATTATAATAATGGATTTTCATACATGAAATAACCCCTGCATCACTGAGATGAAGCCTATTTGATTATTGTGGATGATGTCTTTGACATGTTCTTGGATTTGGTTTGCAAGTATTTTATAGAGTATTTTCATCAATAATCATGAGAGAAATTCATCTGAAATCTTTCTTTGTTGTATGGTTTAGGTGTCAAGGATAATGGTAGCCTCATAGAGTAAGTTTGGCAATGTTCCTTTCTTTTTTTGTGGAATAGTTTGAGAAATATTGTTATTAACTCTTTTGTGAAATTCTGGTAGAATTCTATGCCAAAACCACTTGACCCTGAGGTTATTTTAATGACTCATTCTGTTTTCTTAGGGCTTAGAGGACTATTTAGATAGTTTACCTGTATTTTCTAGATTTTATATTTTATTTAACTGATGTATGATTTTCTTCTACCCTACCCTCTATGCCTGAGATTCTCTCTTGCATCTCTTGTATTGTATTGGTGATGCTTATGTCTTGAGTTCCTTTTCTCTTTCCTAGGTTTTCCATCTCCAGGATTGCCTTAGTTTTTGTTTTCCTTATTGTTTCTATTTCCTTTTTTCAAGTTTTCGACCCTTTTATTCATATCTTTCACCTCTTTGATTGCATTTTCTGTATTTCTTTATAATTATTTGCTGCTTCTTTGAATGGTTCTATCTGTTTGAATGTGTTTTCCTGTATATTTCTTTTTTTGTTTTTTGTTTGTTTGTTTGTTTGTTTTGTTTTTTGAGACAGGGTTTCTTTGTATAGCCCTGGCTGTCCTGGAATTCACTTTGTAGACCAAGCTGGCCTCGAACTCTGAAATCTGCCTGTCTCTGCCTCCAAAGTGCTGGGATTAAAGGCATGTGCCACCACTGCCAGGCTTCCTGTGTATTTCTTTAATGGATTAATTCATGACCTCTTTAAGGGCCTCTATTAACTTTATAAGATTGGTTTAAGACCATGTTCTTGTGCCTTGTTTCCTTAGGATATCCGGGGCTTGTTGTGGCTTGGCTCTGGTGGTGCCATATTTCCCTGGATTTTGTTGATTTTGTTCCTACCTTGACTTTTCAGAATCTGATTTTCCCTGGTATTGGCTAGATGATCCGGATGATGGCAGAACTTCTCAGGAAGGCAGGGGAAATATTGAGCCATTCAATGAGGTCCTAGAATCGAACTTGATTCTGCTGGCTGTGCCTCAAGTAGACCACACTGTCAAAGGGTTGATGGTGGAATGTTCTAAGATGATAGTTCTAGGGGCCCCTACACTTGTTTCTGCCTGCTGTGCCCCAGGCAAACCAGAGTTGGAGGGGATTGTTGGTACAGCTTTCCAAACTTGTAATTCTGGGGGTCCTGCAGGCCTCCAAGAAGATGCAGTAAAGTCTCGGGGTCCCACAAGTCTCAGGACCAAGAGGCATGCCTAGTGCCAGCTAATGAAGGTTAGGGAACCATGCACAACTCATGTCTTGCAGACACGCTTGTTTTCAGGTGTTAGCCAGTTTTATTCATATCCTTCACCAGTTTGATTGCATGTTTCTGTATTTTTATTTAATACTTCTTTTAATGGCTCTATCTGTTTGAATGTATTTGTCTATATTTCTTATATTCCTTTAAGGTACCAGACTGATAGGGGATTTTTGGAGCAGCTTTCCAAGATTGTAATTCTTGGGGCCCTCCAGGCTTCCAAGGGGAAGCAATATGCTTTTAGGTCCAGCAAAGCCAACATTACTTGTTTATTTATATGCAGCTATGTCCTTGTTTTGTTTACCATTCCCAATGTTCATTTCTGGACATTATTATTATAGTTATTATTATGGCTTAATTTTTAGTAAGTTTATTCCTTTTCATCTTCAGTTTGTCCATTGCAACCTCAAACTATGCAATAGTTAGACATGTTTGCAAACATTCATTTTCAATTTGCCTTTGCACACAAATTCATTTGCTGGTATGTGAAGTCTAATGAAGCCTTTCAGGAAGTTTGGCACAGCAGTGCTATCACCCAGTGTATGGAAGATAAAGCAATTGGCTATTCCAATGCCAGCAGACCCCACATTTCTGAACTTCTGTCTTGTTCGATCTCAGCTTGAAAATTGGCTAGATTTTGTTTGAGATCATTAATTCTTGAAATAAGCCAGCTAAACGCAGCAATAAACAGATAATACATGGTAACATACTGGCTCCTTCCAATAGCTTTTTCTAGCGCTCCAGGCTCTTCAGTCCAGGAGTTTGCTCTTGCAGTTACTAGAAGTGGCAGTTTAGATTAATGTACTATCTTCACTCTGACTATATTATCAGTTCTATTCTTTATACAGTGATGTGTGTGGATATTTGTGTGTGTGCATGTCTGTGAATAAATATTTCTATTTCCTCAATTCTTTATTGCCTTGAGCAAAAGCTAAATTTCTACAATAAATTAAGTCCACTATATTTTATCTCTACATAATAACGTGTTATTTCCTTTCACATCGATTCTGAGAAAGCTAGTTCATACACTCTACTCCGGAATATATATGTAGACTTTTTTCTTCTTGTCACTATCCCCTGAACATCACACAACAACAAGTATTTACTATGCAATTGGGTCTTATAAATAAACTAGAGATCAGAGGCACAAGATGGTTCAGTATATTCAGCTGCTTCCTGTCAAGGCTGATGATATAAAATTGATTTCCAGCCCCCACAAAGTGGAAGATGATATCAACTCATACAAGTTGTTCTCTGACCTCCACATGTGTGCAAATGAACATGAGCACACACAAAAATAAAAGAGAGAATGAGAGAAAGAAAAAGAGAGAAAGAGTGAGAGAGAGAGAGGGAGGGAGGAGGAAGGAAGGAAGGAAGGAAGGAAGGAAGGAAGGAAGGAAGGAAGGAAGGAAG